>NC_091199.1:16486968-16676968 GCF_040958095.1 Procambarus clarkii | reverse complement strand
ACACAGAGACAGGGGACACCCCACCACCTTGCCCAACGACTATAGCAGCATCTCTTGACATTGTCTTAGTTGTAAAAAAAATTTTTCACAAATTTCACAATGAATCATTGCCAAATTTGCCTTGATAATAAGTGTATTGTTGCCGGTGATGGTGGACTGTGTTGCTGTGGTGGCCAGAGCGCAGAGTCCGGCGTCTTGCAGGGTCTCTGGCGGGCCATGGACCCGTCCAGGAGCTTCCCAGCCAACGGTCAAGAGGCCATGCTCAAGGTGAGGTTCCTTGTCGTGTTTACGACAAGAAATTGCCCGAAACGCATTGCGTAATAGTGGCTTTAGGCATTGTATGTACTAGCTCTACCTATATAACAATCCATTAATGTAACATCACTTGTATGTATGTACCTTACCTGAATAAACATATTTATTTATTTATTTATTTATTTTATATCTCTTGGTCTGTGCAGTCCCGACCTTAGTGTGGTCAATGTTGAGCCCTCAGGTGTTGATCTTAGTGTGGTCAATGTTGAGCCCTCAGGTGTTGACCTTAGTGTGGTCAATATTGAGCCCTCAGGTGTTGACCTTTGTGTTGTCAATACTAATAATTGGTGGGGAGCATCATGTAGCAGCGGGCTACGTGATGCCCAAATCCAGACTTACGGGAAGACTTTGAGAACCTCCCTGTTAAGACCATCAATGATCTAGGTCTGTGGATTACACCGACCATTATAACATTTTGTGATGCAAGGGACGCATACAACATGCAAATGTTGATTTAGAAGTTAAACATCTATGGTTTCTCCACCGCAACCACTAGGTAAGCAGGCTGATTGTATTATATATACACAGACACTGCACCTTACATGGTAGGGTGCTAGATACCCTCACCTCATTGAGACAACAGTACTGGCTTCCTCAAGGTTGCTAGACAGTAAAATTCATAATAAAATCTTGTGTAATCTGCTGGAGGTATGACGCTTTGGTATTTTTTTATCCGGGACCTCTACCACTCCCTTACGAACAAGTTGTCTACCTTCGTCCCTTCGAGACCATTGGTGTAGACTACACAGGAGCCGAAACACTAACAAGCACTAGGGCCAAAATCCCTGTGAAGGCATACATTTGCCTATTCACCTGTGGCACTACAAGAGGAATACACTTAGAAGTGACTCCAGGTATGAGTGCAGAGGCATTCATACAGGTCTTTCGCAGGTTTGCTGCCTGTCGATCCTGCCCCAAGTTGATGATCTCGTACAATGAATCTAACTTGGTGGCAGGAAAGCATGTCTGGGAGAGGTCTGGAACCACCCAGTGGTATGCACTGGCCTGAACCAACAGCAGTGTCATTAGAAATTTATACCCCCCCTCCCGCAGAGCACCGTAGCATGGAGGCTTCTACAAGTGAATGGTGTGAACAGTCAAACGTCTTACGAAAACCCTACATCAACAAAAAATCGAACTCCAGGAGCTCCAAACCGTTGTCACAGAAATTGAGTCTCGGGTCAATAACCGACCACTGACCTACCTCTCCGACGATAACTCGGAATGTGAGTCATTAAGTCCATCTCCTTTGATGTATGGAGGACTTCTTGCCCCTTTAGCGTCCATTACTGACGAGAGACCTTAAGATCCTTTGTATGATGGAGAGAGCGACTTGGTTCAGAGTTACAAACATCTATCCAGAGTAATTAGTCAGTGGAATGAAGTTCGGATCCCGAGAGTATCTGACTGCTCTGAGGAAGTATCACTATGGGGCAAACAACCCCTCCAATAGAATTCAACCTGTCGATATTGTTCTGGTGGACAGTGACGGCCAACGCTCAGAGTGCCCTCTAGGAAATATAATCTCTGTCCATCCAGACAGCCAGGATATCTTGAGAATAGTGAAAATAAAAGATTTTCCCAAAAAAAAGAAAGAAAGTAAAAGAAAAGAAAGAAAGATTGCCCGAAATGCTATGCGTACTAGTGGCTTTATGTATTGTATGTACTATCTCTATCTTTAAATCCAACATTATGTATGTAACTCAATGTATGTACCTTTACCTGAATAAAAAATCTGAATCTAAATCTAAATCTAAAATGCAGAGGCACCAC
Organism: Procambarus clarkii; assembly: GCF_040958095.1. Lineage (NCBI taxonomy): Eukaryota > Metazoa > Arthropoda > Malacostraca > Decapoda > Cambaridae > Procambarus > Procambarus clarkii. The sequence goes on along the minus strand of NC_091199.1, from coordinate 16,674,880 downwards.
TAGTCTCAAGACATTAGAGAAATTAGTTCCTTTGGGGTTAGCAGGAAATAAAGTCACCTAATGACTTCCCACCCCTACAGCTCCAGTATGGGAGATCTGTCCTATAAGAACTGTCGCACAATAGTGCAAAATGAAACTTAAACAATATTACCATAATTCTGACGAGGAGCAATGAAGTGATCGGGAGCCATAAATATCGAACTTCGACCCGTGTTTCTCCTTCCCCAGAATTATGTGGGAAATTTCCACATCATATACAATCTCTAAATTATGTGAGCCATTTAACAGTCTCCATGGTGTAGTGGTAAGACACTCGCCTGGCGTTCCGTGAGCGCTTTGTCATGGGTTCGTATCCTCGCCAGGGAGGATTTACTGGGTGCAAATCCTTAACTGTAGCCTCTGTTTAACTCAACAGTAAAATGGGTACTTGGTTGTAACAACGATTCTTCGCGGCAGGGGATCGTATTCCAGGGACTTGCCCGAAACGCTACACGTACTAGTGGCTGTACAAGAATGTAACAACTCTTGTATATATCTAAAAAAAAAAATCTCAATTATAACAGCCATAAGATGTTGTTAATTTACATTAGTTAATCATAAAAAGATAACAGAGAATGGGAGAAGCAACTACGATCAGATTTCTTCACAAATTTCATCTAACTCGTAGCCTGGGCCTCGTAGCCTGGTGGATAGCGCTGGGCCTCGTAGCCTGGTGGATAGCGCGCAGGACTCGTAATTCTGTGGCGCGGGTTCGATTCCCGCACGAGGCAGAAACAAATGGGCAAAGTTTCTTTCACCCTATGCCCCTGTTACCTAGCAGTAAATAGGTACCTGGGAGTTAGTCAGCTGTCATGGGCTGCTTCCTGGGGGTGGAGGCCTGGTCGAGGACCGGGCCGCGGGGACACTAAAGCCCCGAAATCATCTCAAGATAACCTCTCAAGAAGATAACTAATGTTCCACCAAACATCTTCCAGCCTCAGAACTGGTAAGACAATAAACCAATTATTGCTATTAATCATACATTCAAACACAATATGAGATTATACAAAACCCTCCTAACTCTTTTGGCAAGAGTAAGGAGGTTAAGGAGTAGTGCTGCCGAGCTTCCTCCTCGGCACCTGAAGCTGATGAGGAGGAAGGAGGGGACAGTGTAAACAAAGCAGCCATATTAAGTGTTGTTGTGAACTAGAGCAGACAAGAGAGCTTCCCACAGTGACAACAGAAATTGACTCCCAGAGAGTCCAAGAGGGCAGTGCAACTCAAAATAGTTGTTATTTACCGCCGAGACTACTCATCTTAAGGACTTGCACTAAGGAAAGTGCCAGTCTGGTTACTCTATTAGCTCAGATCAAATTGGCCAATTATTTTCTGTGCTGGGATAATCGTTACAAGGCATGATAACACCACCCACAAGAGTAAGCCTCATTATAATAACAATTTATATTAATGTGTAACACCTGTAAACATATGTAGTCATAAGATATTGCGGTGTATGGTATTACCAGGTGAGTGTGAGAACATTTTTTTTTTTTTTACTTTTATGTTTACATGCAAAGCATGCAACTGAAACACAATATAAACACAGAAAACATAACAGAACAAAATAAAACAAGAGAGCACCGGCCAGAAGGGCCGACAGCAGAGTACAACAAAACACAAACATGATAAATTCATAGAAAAATACAGCACACATCAAGACACAAAACATTATACAATGGCAAACAAGCAAGCACAGTAACAACTCAAAACAAAAAACACTGCATAAAACAAAATATACCTATACTATCCGCCCTGCAACCAAAGGGCGAGGCCAAAATAAACAATAATAATAATCAAACAAACCAAACACAACAACATACATGCACTGGCCTGAAGGACCGAGAATAAAACACAAAACAAGACAATACGCACAGCACACAACAAGCCATGAATAACAACAAAAACAACAACTACGGTAAGTGTACATGCAGGCCCGTGAGCCTGTCCGGTGGGAACCGCATATTGAACGCCTCCCAAAGCAGCCCATCGTCCAGGAGGCTCGACCCAACACCGGGGGCGCCATGCGGACCGGAACCCTGGCAACAAACACCCGCAGACATGGAACCCACACGGTGTCCCTCCGGACGCGAGTAACCGCCACCCTATCCCATAAACCCGGAACCCGTCCATCAGAAAAATCCTCCGGCCGGGCAAACAGCAGGAACTCGGCAACCCGGGCCTCCAGGTCCGCAAAGGTCAACACCGCAGGAGGGGGCCCGGCAGAGGGCATCACCACAGGGGCATCAGCGGCCACGGGCACACCACCAGACGACTGCAGGGAATCACGGCGGGGCGGATCCTTACGTAAAGTCACCACCAGGTCACGCCCAGCACCAGCATCCGCACCATCCCTGGCAGCAGAAGCCACCACACCCCATAGCGGAGAGCCCCCGGACGGGGAAGAAACAGGAGACACACCCGAGACACGGGCATCAGCACCAGCAGGCACATGAACCTCTGCCACCACCACCCGCGGAGACAATGACTCAGCCGGATCCACGCCGTCAACACTAGAAGACCCACAGTCACCGAAGTCCCCAACATCAGCCCAGGCCGTAGACGAACGCCTGGAACGTTTGGGCTCCGGCCGGATATCGTCAGAGCCGGAAGCGGACCCAGAAACACGGGCACCACCAGCCGGACGAATCGACACCCGACGCAGAACGGCAGCAGCCTCTACCACAGGGGGAACCGGACCACACACAGCAAGAGGCACCGCAACCACCCCATCACCCAGCACAGACGGCGAGGGTGCAAGGACCAGGACAGACGCAGCAGAGGAAGAACCGGAAGACGAGGGGCCCGAGCAGCTGTCAGACGGAAGAGGCTCAGGAATGGCAGACGGAAGAGGCTCAGGAACACCAGCCGGAACAGGCGGAGCACCAGGTGAGGACACAACCACCGGAGGAGAGGTGACAACAACAGGGGGCGCAACAGGCAGAGCAACAGCTGAAACAGAGGGCACCTCCTCAGCCGAAGAGACGTCCACATCCACCGAATCATCCCCCCACAGGAAGTGGCGGAAAATCCTCCTCACTGAAGAGATTCACTGGTTCCACGGCAGGCGCAGAACAGGCAGCAGCCTGATGGCCCAAAAGACCACAACGATAACACGTCTGCGGCTGGTGGGCATAAAACACCCGAACGTTGTACCCCATAAGGCGCACAGAGGACGGAATATCCGCCTGGAGTCTCATGCCCAGGGTGTGAATGTTAGACCTCACACCCTTAAGAGGACTAGAAGACACCACGTTCACCCTCACACTAACTACCGTGCCAAACCGGCCGAAATACCACCGTAGCAGAGCCTCTGGAAACTCCAAGGGAGCCCCATGCACACTGATGTAAGTAAGTGCACCACTTCTATCAGAGAGGGTTACAGTGCCCTCACCATCCGGCAGGGGTAGTGTCCGCCCCTCGTATCGCCGGAGAAAATCGCGATACGCCACCTCCTTTGTGAACTTCACCATCGCCCTATGGGCCGTTTTCCAACTCGACCCCATAAATCTCAAACACAGGGACAGAGAGCATTTCACAAGCCAGCGCAATCTCCGGGTAACCAGCCCGCACAGAGAACTCTAGTCCCACAGACTGAGCCCGGACGACAGGGGGTAGAGGGACCCCCATCGTAACGCCACGTCAGCACAGCCGAGCAGAGACACACCCGCCCCCAACCAGCCGAAAGTGGCAAACAACACCAACTGCTGGAGCGCCGAAGCAACACGTATGTCCCCTACCGAAGCTAGGGCCAGACTCCTTGTGAGAACATGAGACATAGTTGAGCTGGCCACACTAGAACCACCCAGACGCCATTAATCACTGGAGTGCACGTGTCCAAGAGTATCTGATGTGTGATGACCAGTCAACACTACTGAAACATCTGAGGCCAATATATACATTAGTAGATTAATTTAACTTCTTAGCTAAAATCTACCATTTAATTACAGTAAGATTACAATATAACCCCCTCCCCCAAACAAAAACGTGTGAAGGGAAGTTTACTGGTGACAATAAATTATAAAACACAGTCCACTTAGAAGTAATAAATTCAATCTCCTAAAATACTAATAAAATAAATCACTGGTGGGTTTCCCTATAGCATGGTTTACATGAGTGTTGCAGGTGTTGACGGAGGACGTGGTGTACATGAGTGTTGCAGGTGTTGACAGGGGACGTGGTGTACATGAGTGTTGCAGGTGTTGACAGAGGACGTGGTGTACATGAGTGTTGCAGGTGTTGACAGGGGACGTGGTGTACATGAGTGTTGCAGGTGTTGACGGAGGACGTGGTGTACATGAGTGTTGCAGGTGTTGACGGGGGACGTGGTGTACATGAGTGTTGCAGGTGTTGACGGAGGACGTGGTGTACATGACAGTGTTGCAGGTGTTGACGGAGGACGTGGGGTACATGCCAGTGTTGCAGGTGTTGACGGAGGACGTGGTATACCTAAGTGTTGCAGGTGTTGACGGAGGACGTGGTGTACATGAGTGTTGCAGGTGTTGACAGGGGACGTGGTGTACATGAGTGTTGCAGGTGTTGACGGAGGACGTGGTGTACATGAGTGTTGCAGGTGTTGACAGGGGACGTGGTGTACATGAGTGTTGCAGGTGTTGACGGAGGACGTGGTGTACATGAGTGTTGCAGGTGTTGACAGGGGATGTGGTGTACATGAGTGTTGCAGGTGTTGACGGAGGACGTGGTCTACATGCCAGTGTTGCAGGTGTTGACGGAGGACGTGGTGTACATGAGTGTTGCAGGTGTTGACGGAGGACGTGGTGTACATGAGTGTTGCAGGTGTTGACGGGGGACGTGGTGTACATAAGTGTTGCAGGTGTTGATGGAGGACGTGGTGTACATGAGTGTTGCAGGTGTTGACGGGGGACGTGGTGTACATGCCAGTGTTGCAGGTGTTGACGGAGGACGTGGTCTACATGTCAGTGTTGCAGGTGTTGACGGGGGACGTGGTCTACATGCCAGTGTTGCAGGTGTTGACGGGGGCCATGGTGTACATGACATCAGTGTTGCAGGTGTTGACGGGGGACGTGGTGTACATGACAGCAGTGTTGCAGGTGTTGACGGAGGACGTGGTCTACATGACAGCAGTGTTGCAGGTGTTGACGGGGAACGTGGTGTACATGACAGCAGTGGTGCAGGTGTTGACGGAGGACGTGGTCTACATGACAGCAGTGTTGCAGGTGTTGACGGGGGACGTGGTGTACATGACAGCAGTGTTGCAGGTGTTGACGGAGGACGTGGTGTACATGACAGCAGTGTTGCAGGTGTTGACGGAGGACGTGGTGTACATGACAGCAGTGTTGCAGGTGTTGACGGAGGACGTGGTATACATGACAGCAGTGTTGCAGGTGTTGACGGGGGACGTGGTGTACATGACAGCAGTGTTGCAGGTGTTGACGGAGGACGTGGTGTACATGACAGCAGTGTTGCAGGTGTTGACGGGGGACGTGGTGTACATGACAGCAGTGTTGCAGGTGTTGACGGAGGACGTGGTGTACATGACAGCAGTGTTGCAGGTGTTGACGGAGGACGTGGTGTACATGACAGCAGTGTTGCAGGTGTTGACGGAGGACGTGGTGTACATGACAGTAGTGTTGCAGGTGTTGACGGGGGACGTGGTGTACATGACAGCAGTGTTGCAGGTGTTGACGGAGGACGTGGTGTACATGACAGCAGTGTTGCAGGTGTTGACGGAGGACGTGGTGTACATGACAGCAGTGTTGCAGGTGTTGACAGAGGACGTGGTGTACATGACAGCAGTGTTGCAGGTGTTGACGGAGGACGTGGTGTACATGACAGCAGTGTTGCAGGTGTTGACGGAGGACGTGGTGTACATGACAGCAGTGTTGCAGGTGTTGACGGAGGACGTGGTGTACATGACAGCAGTGTTGCAGGTGTTGACGGAGGACGTGGTGTACATGACAGCAGTGTTGCAGGTGTTGACGGAGGACGTGGTGTACATGACAGCAGTGTTGCAGGTGTTGACGGAGGACGTGGTGTACATGACAGCAGTGTTGCAGGTGTTGACGGAGGACGTGGTGTACATGACAGCAGTGTTGCAGGTGTTGACGGAGGACGTGGTGTACATGACAGCAGTGTTGCAGGTGTTGACAGAGGACGTGGTGTACATGACAGCAGTGTTGCAGGTGTTGACGGAGGACGTGGTGTACATGACAGCAGTGTTGCAGGTGTTGACGGAGGACGTGGTGTACATGACAGCAGTGTTGCAGGTGTTGACGGAGGACGTGGTGTACATGACAGCAGTGTTGCAGGTGTTGACGGAGGACGTGGTGTACATGACAGCAGTGTTGCAGGTGTTGACGGAGGACGTGGTGTACATGACAGCAGTGTTGCAGGTGTTGACGGAGGACGTGGTGTACATGACAGCAGTGTTGCAGGTGTTGACGGAGGACGTGGTCTACATGACCGCAGTGTTGCAGGTGTTGACGGAGGACGTGGTGTACATGACAGCAGTGTTGCAGGTGTTGACGGAGGACGTGGTGTACATGACAGCAGTGTTGCAGGTGTTGACGGAGGACGTGGTCTACATGACCGCCAGCCTCAACGCTGAGATCCGCGCCACACAGCGAGGGAGACGCCGCTTCCACCTCGCGCGCCAGACCTTCTCCCCTCAAGGGTACGGCCTCGCCTGCACCACCGGCTCCCCCTTCAGGCACACGTTCGAGGCTCTGTGAGTTTCCTAGTGCTTTTCTCTTTTGTTATGTATATATATGTATAATGTCGGCTGTATCTCTCTCTCTCTCCCTTTGTTTTAAACTAAGACTAGAGTTCATAAATAGTGTCAAATGACATACCTGGTGAAACTGCAAGTAAGAGCTGTTATCCTACCTTAGCTTATCTCAAGCTTGCTCTTAGACACTCCTGTATTTCAAGAGTCTGCTAATATGCATCAGTAGGAATAGCCATTATTCAATAACAACGTTAGGAACATTAGGGTAACAATCATATAAGGAACAGGATGAGCCTGTAGCACACTGTGTGCCAGAGTCTTGATGTGATCAGTTGACCTGATCTTCTGTGTATCAACCTGCAGTGTGAACAAGTTCCAGATGCGAGTCAGCCTACCTGGCCTGACTCGCATCTGGAATGACCACTGATGGAGTGATGTTCTTGAGAAAGGCACTTCTAGCATGAGACTGTTGAAGGTTGAGAGCTTAGTTGTACTTTGAGAATGTTGACCTAGTACACAACAGTAAGACCACCAACGTCACGACGGTGTTGCAGGCTCTGATGTTCAGACCGTTCCCACCAGACTTGATCAAGACCAGAGATAAGCCTTCTTGCCCGTCTGTCTCTTTGTCTAACAGTCTGATGAATGATGCGGGGCATGTTGTTGTTGTTTAAGATTCGCTACCTGGAACAAAAAGTTCCAAGTAACACGGGCTATGGTGAGCCCGTAGATAGTCTGATGCGGGGCAGGCGATCCAGGAAAGGGGTGCATACCCTACTTGAGAGCGAACTTGTCCTTCCATATAAGGTTTGGCAGCCCTTGGTGTAAAGGTGTGAGATGCGCCGACGGCTATTAGTCCCCCCCCCCCCCCCCCCCCTCTCTCTCTCTCTCTCTCTCTCTCTCTCTCTCTCTCTCTCTCTCTCTCTCTTTCTTTCTCTCTCTCTCTCTCTCTCTCTCTCTCTCTCTCTCTCTCTCTCTCTCTCTCTCTCTCTCTCTCTCTCTCTCTCTCTCTCTCTCTCTCTCTCTCTCTCTCGCTCTCTCTCTCTCTCTCTCTCTCTCTCTCTCTCTCTCTCTCTCTCTCTCTCTCCTTTCTCTCTCTCTCTCTCTCTCTCTCTCTCTCTCTCTCTCTCTCTCTCTCTCTCTCTCTCTCTCTCTCTCTCTCTCTCTCTCTCTCTCTCTCTCTCTCCATTCTCTCTCTCTCGCAGCAGAAGACAGCGAGTCACTGTGAGGGGTGAGATCTCGGAGTGGCGAGGCGCCACCAGTGGAGTCCCTCAGGGTTCAGTCCTTGGACCTATACTGTTCCTGATATATGTAAATGATCTCCCAGAGGGTTTAGACTCGTTCCTCTCAATGTTTGCTGATGATGCAAAAATTACGAGGAAGATTAAGACAGAGGAAGATAGCATGAGGTTACAAGATGACCTAAACAAACTGAAAGAATGGTCCAGCAAAGGGCTACTAAAGTTCAACCCAAGTATATGCAATGTAATGAAACTAGGTGGAGAAACTAAAAGGCCAGACACAGGATACCGAATGGGAGATGAAGTCCCTCACGAAACGAACAGAGAGAAAGATCTAGGAGTTGATATAACACCAAACCTGTCTCTTGAAGCCCACATCAAAAGAATAACATCTGCGGCGTATGCGAGGCTGGCAAACTGTCAGACTTCATATTGTAGACGGCCTATGACGTCATTCCCACAGAGACCGGCAGTGGCTGCTCTCAAGTGGAGGCCACCAGTATCTCACAGACCTTGGGCCGGGTAGGACCTCGGTGCTTCACCAGTATCTCACAGACCTTGGGCCGGGTAGGACCTCGGTGCCTCACCAGTATCTCACAGACCTTGGGCCGGGTAGGACCTCGGTGCCTCACCAGTATCTCACAGACCTTGGGCCGGGTAGGACCTCGGTGCTTCACCAGTATCTCACAGACCTTGGGCCGGGTGCTTCAGAACTATCATATTTACATTACTCGATAAAGTCCTGTGAAGCGATCTACAGTGTGTCTTTCTTCAGTCCCAGGCAAGTTCCAATCAACAACCAACCAGGCACGAATATAACATCAGAACAGCCTTCAGGAACCTGTGTAAGGAGTCATTCAGAACCTTGTACACCACATATGTAAGACCAATCCTGGAGTATGCGGCCCCAGCATGGAGCCCGTACCTTGTCAAGCAAAATACGAAGCTGGAAAAAGTTCACAGGTATGCCACTAGGCTAGTCCCAGAACTAAGAGGCATGCCACTAAGTTAGTTCCATAAGTAAGAACATCTTAGTTTCAGACCATCTGGTCAAGATGTTTACCTGTTTGGCCAACATAGAACTTATTACAGTGTTACCTGGAATTAATACACACACACATCCATTGCAGCTATCTGGGAAATTTTTAATGAATTTATATCAAGATTCTTAAATGTTACATTGATTCCTGACATTGTTTTAGTAATTTAAGAATTTTTTTGAAAGGATCATGAGATGTAGCTTTATGATACTCTCAGTATTGTATTATCCTTTCTTTTTCAAATTAAATAAAATGTTATGAGCAATATGGCTGCCATATCAATATATGACGTAGGGTATTTTATTAATAAATGATTCAGGGTATTTTTTAAACTATACCATGTGGTACTTGAGGAGTGCCTATATGAGCTCCAATAGACCTTGGAAAATAGTTCAGTTTCAGTTTTAGCTTTTTTTTCCCGAATTCGGTAAACAAAATAGTGGAGAATGGTGGTTTAATGGCGCGCCATTTGTCACGTGTGGCCACGAATGGGGTACATAGTTGCCACAAACGGCCATATAGTTGCCACGAACGGCCACATAGTTGCCACGAACGGCCATATAGTTGCCACGAACGGCCACATAGACTATATTAGGCACTAATTTCATCATCAACAAGATTAGGACTTCATATCCTTTTATGTAGTCCTGAGTTTATAGATGGACTCAATATGGACCAAGCAGTGAGTTCTGAGTCCATGTTAAGTGTATAGTGAGATAACTGGTCCCTCACAGTCCATGTTGAGTGTATAGTGAGATAACTAGTCCCTCACAGCAGAGTCGACGTTGTATCTGTCAGCTCTCTCCTGCACCCACAGGCTGGGCAGGATGGTGCAGGCTGGGCTGGTGAACAAGTGGGTGAATGACGAAATGAACAAACTTAGGAGGAAAAGTTCCCAAGTGGAGGTGGAGACACAAGACGTTATCACCCGGGCCCTCTCACTCACCCACATCCAGGTGGGTCACCCACATCCAGGTGAGTCACCCACATCCAGGTGGGTCACCCACATCCAGGTGAGTCACCCACATCCAGGTGAGTCACCCACATCCAGGTGAGTCACCCACATCCAGGTGGGTCACACACATCCAGGTGAGTCACCCACATCCAGGTGAGTCACCCACATCCAGGTGAGTCACCCATATCCAGGTGAGTCACCCACATCCAGGTGAGTCACCCATATCCAGGTGAGTCACCCACATCCAGGTGGGTCACCGACATCCAGGTGGGTAACCGACATCCAGGTGGGTCACCGACATCCAGGTGAGTCACACACATCCAGGTGAGTCACCCACATCCAGGTGAGTCACCCACATCCAGGTGAGTCACCCACATCCAGGTGAGTCACCCACATCCAGGTGAGTCACCCACATCCAGGTGAGTCACCCACATCCAGGTGAGTCACCCACATCCAGGTGAGTCACCCATATCCAGGTGAGTCACCCACATCCAGGTGAGTCACCCATATCCAGGTGAGTCACCCATATCCAGGTGAGTCACCCACATCCAGGTGAGTCACCCACATCCAGGTGAGTCACCCACATCCAGGTGAGTCACCCACATCCAGGTGAGTCACCCACATCCAGGTGAGTCACCCACATCCAGGTGAGTCACCCACATCCAGGTGAGTCACCCATATCCAGGTGAGTCACCCACATCCAGGTGAGTCACCCACATCCAGGTGAGTCACCCACATCCAGGTGAGTCACCCACATCCAGGTGAGTCACCCACATCCAGGTGAGTCACCCACATCCAGGTGAGTCACCCACATCCAGGTGAGTCACCCACATCCAGGTGAGTCACCCACATCCAGGTGAGTCACCCACATCCAGGTGAGTCACCCACATCCAGGTGAGTCACCCACAACCAGGTGAGTCACCCATATCCAGGTGAGTCACCCACATCCAGGTGGGTCACCCACATCCAGGTGAGTCACCCACATCCAGGTGAGTCACCCACATCCAGGTGAGTCACCCACATCCAGGTGAGTCACCCACATCCAGGTGAGTCACCCATATCCAGGTGAGTCACCCACATCCAGGTGAGTCACCCACATCCAGGTGAGTCACCAACATCCAGGTGAGTCACCCACATCCAGGTGAGTCACCAACATCCAGGTGAGTCACCCACATCCAGGTGAGTCACCCACATCCAGGTGAGTCACCCACATCCAGGTGAGTCACCCACATCCAGGTGAGTCACCCACATCCAGGTGAGTCACCCACAACCAGGTGAGTCACCCATATCCAGGTGAGTCACCCACATCCAGGTGGGTCACCCACATCCAGGTGAGTCACCCACATCCAGGTGAGTCACCCACATCCAGGTGAGTCACCCACATCCAGGTGAGTCACCCACATCCAGGTGAGTCACCCATATCCAGGTGAGTCACCCACATCCAGGTGAGTCACCCACATCCAGGTGAGTCACCCACATCCAGGTGAGTCACCCACATCCAGGTGAGTCACCCACATCCAGGTGAGTCACCCACATCCAGGTGAGTCACCCACATCCAGGTGAGTCACCCACATCCAGGTGAGTCACCCACATCCAGGTGAGTCACCCACATCCAGGTGAGTCACCCACATCCAGGTGAGTCACCCACATCCAGGTGAGTCACCCACATCCAGGTGAGTCACCCACATCCAGGTGAGTCACCTTCCCTTCACAATATCACATTATATAACTGCTTATTTGCTCTGCTAATTGTTCTCTATTTTTGAGGAGGAATCCAACAGTGGGCCCCAGACTGTGGGCCCTGTCTGTGTGGGGCCCAGACTGTGGTCTGTGTGTGTGGGCTCCAGACTGTGGTCTGTGTGTGTGGGCTCCAGACTGTGGGCCCTGTCTGTGTGTGTGGGCCCCAGACTGTGGGCCCTGTCTGTGTGGGCCCCAGACTGTGGTCTGTGTGTGTGGGCTCCAGACTGTGGGCCCTGTCTGTGTGGGCCCCAGACTGTGGTCTGTCTGTGTGGGCCCCAGACTGTGGGCCCTGTCTGTGTGGGCCCCAGACTGTGGTCTGTGTGTGTGGGCCCCAGACAGCAGGCCCCAGACAGTGGGCCCCAAAGAGTGGGCCGCAGACATTGGGCCCCAAAGAGTGGGCCCCAAATTGTGGGCCCCAGACAGCAGGCCCCAGACAGCGGGCCCCAGACAGCAGGCCCCAGACATATTTGTGGTATTTTTAACTTCCTAACTCCCTAAAGTAAAGATTTATCTACTAAGATAACAGCAACTTAGCTGTCTACAGTGACTGATGTAGGTCCACTGATCCAGTGACCACTAGGAGACTGCTGGTGTCTTCATGGGGTAGTGGACTGTATCTCTTCTCAGTGTTCCCCAGGCGGCTCAGTCTCAGGCTGGTCCAACAGCAATGGGGCTGCTTTCATTTATCAGTCTCCGTGGTGTAGTGGTAAGACACTCGCCTGGCGTTCCGCGAGCGCTGTGTCATGGGTTCGTATCCTGGCCGGGGAGGATTTACTGGGCGCAATTCCTTAACTGTAGCCTCTGTTTAACGCAACAGTAAAATGTGTACTTGGATGAAAAAACGATTCTTCGCGGCGGGGATGGTATTCCAGGGACCATAGGATTAAGGACTTGCCCGAAACGCTACGCGTACTAGTGACTCTACAAGAATGTAACAACTCTTGTATATATCTCAAAAAAAAAAAAAAAAATTACCTGTCCGATCACAATCATCACTTTACCACTTGGTAAAAATTTATGAGTATGTAAAATGCAGCAGCGCTGATAGGGGTTACAATTTTGTTTAGCCAATCCTTTTGATCTGTTATCTTGCCACATGTGTATTATATCATAAACAATGACAAGATATTTTCTTCTTTATAGCTCTCAATTTATATATTGCAAATGTATACTTTAATTTGACTTTAAACAATTGCAATATATCAAATATTTGTTAAATATTGATTAAACTTGTTAGTATACTTTTATTTTAGTGGCAAGTAATTTACTTACTGAGGAGAGCTCATAAGCCGATGGTATAACCGCACCTACAATATTAATGGGGTTAGTGGCACGAAGATATTGGATCCAATCTTCATTATTAAACCACCAACATCACTAATTTTATTAAGATGTAGGTACGGAGCTGCCTTATTCTGCAAAGACTTAGCCCTCTTGATGGACCAGAGCGTGTAGTGTTGTTCACTACTGTTGTTGAAGTGGTGTTGTAATGGCGTCTGTGAGACTCCGTCGGCACTTGCCTTCAGATGGCAGGTGTGGCTCACACTCCACTCACAACTTCTGTACCTTTCATGCTCCTTGAAAGATAAAGGCGTCCCTCGGGGTGATAAGCGCCAGCCCCGCGCCACACAGTAAACACTGCGTTGCACAACCAAAAACTCGGCCCCCAACTAAAACACAAAGTTCATCCAGTGCCCTCCGGAAGAGTAAAAGCAGCTACCCACCACGACTGAGGGCACACCAGGAGCCCACCACGACTGAGGGCACACCAGGAGCCCACCACGACTGAGGGCACACCAGGAGCCCACCACGACTGAGGGCACACCAGGAGCCCACCACGACTGAGGGCACACCAGGAGCCCACCACGACTGAGGGCACACCAGGAGCCCACCACGACTGAGGGCACACCAGGAGCCCGCCACGACTGAGGGCACACCAGGAGCCCACCACGACTGAGGGCACACCAGGAGCCCACCACGACTGAGGGCACACCAGGAGCCCACCACGACTGAGGGCACACCAGGAGCCCACCACGACTGAGAGCACACCAGGAGCCCACCACGACTGAGGGCACACCAGGAGCCCATCACAGCTGAGGGCACACCAGGAGCCCACCACGACTGAGGGCACACCAGGAGCCCACCACGACTGAGGGCACACCAGGAGCCCACCACGACTGAGGGCACACCAGGAGCCCACCACGACTGAGGGCACACCAGGAGCCCACCACGATTAGGGCACACCAGGAGCCCATCACGACTGAGGGCACACCAGGAGCCCATCACGACTGAGGGCACACCAGGAGCCCACCACGACTGAGGGCACACCAGGAGCCCATCACGACTGAGGGCACACCAGGAGCCCACCACGACTGAGGGCACACCAGGAGCCCACCACGACTGAGGGCACACCAGGAGCCCACCACGACTGAGGGCACACCAGGAGCCCACCACGACTGAGGGCACACCAGGAGCCCACCACGACTGAGGGCACACCAGGAGCCCACCACGACTGAGGGCACACCAGGAGCCCATCACGACTGAGGGCACACCAGGAGCCCACCACGACTGAGGGCACACCAGGAGCCCACCACGACTGAGGGCACACCAGGAGCCCACCACGACTGAGGGCACACCAGGAGCCCACCACGACTGAGGGCACACCAGGAGCCCACCACGACTGAGGGCACACCAGGAGCCCACCACGACTGAGGGCACACCAGGAGCCCACCAAGACCCACCAACTCCCGTCACCTCTCAGCCAAGCCGGCGACAGACAGCGTCACCCCTGCCGGGAGAACCAGCCAGAAAACTTAAAATCTATCAACTATCCTGTGACCCAAGGTGATATGTATGCCAGGCGTCGTAACAACCTAGACCGTTGAATACGGATGCCAAACGGCAGTATCAAATCCAAAATCGAAAACAGAACGTGACCCGGCGGCTCCCAGGCAGAGGAGGTCTCCGACCGTCCGCGCGGCGTCAAGGATGAACCAGGACTCAACCGAGGTGTATCACCATGAGGTGGAGGAGTATTGTTTACTGGCGTGACAGCGTCTATACACTAATACGATCCACCCCGAGGCGAGTATGAATGCCTTGCCTGTCTTGGGAGAGGTTTGTTTGCTCGATAAATAGGCATGTCTGGTCCCTGTGCTTTCATAGACCATGTTACTCAGATGTTATGCTATAATTTTGGTGGAAATTTTCCACAACGTTCTCTGCGAAGGCCCCAGATAGGGCCCCTGTCTGTAGAGCCCCCACACAGAGAACTCTGTCTGTGAAGGATCAAACAGACGGCCCAGTCTTTGTAGGCCCCAATCAGAGAGCCCTGTTTGAGTAAACACTAGAGATCCGTGTCTGTGTTGGAACCAGACAGAGAGCTCTGTCTGTGACCGGGCCAGACAGATTCCTGTCTGTGTAAACACCAGACAGAGAGCCCCGTCTGGGTAAGGACCAGACAGAGAACCCTGTCTGTGAAGAGACCAGACAGAGAGCCCTGTCTGTGTAGTGACCAGACAAAGAGCCCTGTCTGTGTAGTGACCAGACAGAGAGCCCTGTCTGTGTAGTGACCAGACAGAGAGCCCTGTCTGTATAGTGACCAGACAGAGAGCCCTGTCTGTGTAGTGACCAGACAGAGAGCCCTGTCTGTGTAGGGACCAGACAGAGAGCCCTGACTGTGTAGGGACCAGACAGAGAGCCCTGACTGTGTAGGGACCAGACAGAGAGCCCTGTCTGTGTAGGGACCAGACAGAGAGCCCTGTCTGTGTAGTGACCAGACAGAGAGCCCTGCCTGATCTGATCCCAAGAACAGAACAGTGAGATCTCCCTGAAAATGTTCATCTCGAATCATTAACGAGTTGTCTGCTTGGTTATAACTGTTTCTTCTTAACTCTTCTAACTTATCAGTCTTGGTATAGTATAAATATTGCTATCTTCTCAGTCTTGGTATCACAGTTTGGTAATGTTTATGTTTTCCCACCTTCTCAGATTTCTCAACATTTCTGTTTTGCTAACTTTTCTGTTTTGCTCACTACTAAACTTTTTGGTTCGTAACTTCTGGGCAAACTTCAGTTTTGGTAACTTTGTTTGCTTGGAAACCATTATAATACATTTATTACCGGGATGTGTTCCAGGGGGCGTTCATCATCCTGGTGTCCGGTACACTGTTAATACCGGGATGTGTTCCAAGGGGCGTTCATCATCCTGGTGTCCGGTACACTGTTAATACCGGGATGTGTTCCAGGGGGCGTTCATCATCCTGGTGTCCGGTACACTGTTAATACCGGGATGTGTTCCAGGGGGCGTTCATCATCCTGGTGTCCGGTACACTGTTAATACCGGGATGTGTTCCAGGGGGCGTTCATCATCCTGGTGTCCGGTACACTGTTAATACCGGGATGTGTTCCAGGGGGCGTTCATCATCCTGGTGTCCGGTACACTGTTAATACCGGGATGTGTTCCAGGGGGCGTTCATCATCCTGGTGTCCGGGTTCCTGGTGTCGACCACGGTCTTCCTGCTCGAGTACAGGAGACGCTCAACCGTCGACTTCACCACAACAGTGTATTGACGACTCGAGTATTGTTGTGTAATGACTTCCCTTGTTGTTTGTTGAAGCTGTAGTTACTTCTCTTGTTGCGTGTTTGGTGAAGCTGTACAGTGCTCACTGCTTCATAATGATCAATAATATATTTGTTGTTATAGATAGTTGTATTATAATCATATTTGCGTCAATATATATATATCTTGCTTGCATATTATCTTGATGGTAGCCTGACTGTCTTGCCTCTATATTATTAACACTAGCTGGCGTCACACATGTTCCCAACATACAAATGGCAACATAAAATGATCTGATGTTCCCATCGCTGAAAAAATAAGAGGAACAGTTAAAAAACGAAATGAAACAAAAAAATAAAATAAACTATACTCCCAAAATGAAAGGTATGGTAAACAAGACAGCATAATACACTCAGAAATCCCAATAGCGTGATATACCAACTGAATAAATCTACAAGGGCCGTGATGAGGGTTCTTTGTGTGTATTGAAGTAAGGGCGAAGCGGTGCAACCTGTCCTCTTAAAAAGAACGTCGCTTTTGGCCGTTTGCCGAATTTGGACGTAATTTGAAAATGAAAAAATATTGAAAATAAATTTGGGATTTTTTTTTCAACACCAGTAAGTTAAGGGTCCTCTGATAGGTTAGGTGGGCAGGAAATTCTCATAATGTTTCAAAACGTTATGAAAAACATTAATTTAAAGTGTCCTCTTATAACCTCTGCGCGTACGCCGGACGACTCAAATAGAAAACGGAACAGTACGTCACTTTTGTGAGTCGATTTCATTTCAAATTATGTCCAAATTTAGCCATAGCCGCGCATACCAGCCAAAAGTGACGTTATTTTTAAGAGGACGGGTTGGTAGAACAGGTTGTTGACGGAGCCCGGGTGCATGAGGGTACTTGTGTAAAACACCAGTTTGTGTCTCGGAGAGATTGCAGGGATCCATGTGAGAGAAGTAGCAATCCCGGTTCCAATTCTTATATCATGTCGTGGCGCAGTCGATTTAGGTGCATCTGGTATAATCCTGGAGGTAAGTTCGAACCCTCATCACGGCCCTTGTGGATTTAACACAACTCAATTCCAATGCAATGTCACAAAATAATTCAATCAAAATGAAAATAACTCGAAATCTATGAAAATACAATTTATCAATGCAATCAGAAAAATTGAAATGGAATGTAACATATTTAGTATAGCGTGTGTTGCTTTTACATACAACAGATGGTGCTGTTTTTTTTCAAAAAGCATGTTTTTACCTGTCACAGGTGTGGCATGTATATAATTGGTATATAAAATACGCGCACATTCGAATGTCAAAATTTCAAAGCAATCGGTAAACAGGTTTCTGAGATTTCCCTCACATGAAAACACATGAAAAACACAGTTTTTGAAAAAAAACACGTTTATACCTGTCTCAAACGTCCCAGCCATATAGTAGGACTATAAAAACATGCTCGTATGCTAATGGAACATTGTGTCAAAATTTCAAAGTAATCGGTGAAAAACTTTCGGAGATTAGCGATTTTGAACAAACAAAAATTTAAATTTTTATTTATATCGATGGTAGCTTGACTGTCTTGCCTGAATATTGAGATCATGGTAGCTTGACTGTCTTGCCTGAATATTGAGATCATGGTAGCTTGACTGTTTGTCTTGCCTGAATATTGAGATCATGGTAGCTTGACTGTTTGTCTTGCCTGAATATTGAGATCATGGTAGCTTGACTGTTTGTCTTGCCTGAATATTGAGATCATGGTAGCTTGACTGTTTGTCTTGCCTGAATATTGAGATCATGGTAGCTTGACTGTTTGTCTTGCCTGAATATTGAGATCATGGTAGCTTGACTGTTTGTCTTGCCTGAATATTGAGATCATGGTAGCTTGACTGTTTGTCTTGCCTGAATATTGAGATCATGGTAGCTTGACTGTTTGTCTTGCCTGAATATTGAGATCATGGTAGCCTGACTGTTTGTCTTGCCTGAATATTGAGATCATGGTAGCTTGACTGTTTGTCTTGCCTGAATATTGAGATCATAGTAGCTTGACTGTTTGTCTTGCCTGAATATTGAGATCATGGTAGCTTGACTGTTTGTCTTGCCTGAATATTGAGATCATGGTAGCCTGACTGTTTGTCTTGCCTGAATATTGAGATCATAGTAGCTTGACTGTTTGTCTTGCCTGAATATTGAGATCATGGTAGCTTGACTGTCTTGCCTGAATATTGAGATCATGGTAGCTTGACTGTCTTGCCTGAATATTGAGATCATGGTAGCTTGACTGTCTTAGCCGTATATTATTGTCATGGTAACCTAGGTGATTGTGTTGATTTTATATTAACATGATGGTAGCCTGAATATGCTTGTACTGCTTGTATTAACATGATGGTAGCCTGAATATACTTGTCCTGCTTGTATTAACATGATGGTAACCTCAATATTTTAGGCTTGCAAATTAACATCATGGGTAGGCAATATACTGGTCCAATCTGTATATTAACATTATGGGGGGCTGAATGCTGGTCCTGCCTGTATATTAACATCATGGTAGCTTGAATTATTGTCCTGCCTTTATACCATTATCATGGTAGCTTGAATTATTGTCCTGCCTTTATACCATTATCATGGTAGAATGAATGCTTGTTTTGTTTGTATGTAAACATCATGGTAGCCTGAATACTGGTCCTGCTTGTGCATTTACATTACAGTAGAATGAGTGTTTATACTAATTGTATATTAATATCGCGGTAAACTGCTTGATAATATCATGGTAGCCTGAATGCTTATGCTGCTTGTATATTAAAATCCTGAGTGGTAGTCCTGCTGGTATATTAATATCACGGTAGACTGCACATGTTGCTCGCGTTAATGACTGTTCTGTCTTTGCAGGCGGCCAGTCAGCGCCTTCACCCGTCGTCTAGGGTCACCCGGCCACACACCTGCCCTACACCCGTCGTCTAGGGTCACCAGGCCCCACACCTGACCTACACCTGTCGTCTAGGGTCACCAGGCCCCACACCTGACCTACACCCGTCGCCCAGGGTCACCAGGCCCCACACCTGACCTACACCCGTCGTCCAGGGTCACCAGGGCCCACACCTGCCCTACACCCGTCGTCCAGGTTCACCAGGGCCCACACCTGACCTACACCCGTTGTCCAGGGTCACCAGGCCCCACACCTGCCCTACACCCGTCGTCCAGGGTCACCAGGCCCCACACCTGCCCTACACCCGTCGTCCAGGGTCACCAGGCCCCACACCTGCCCTACACCCGTCGTCCAGGGTCACCAGGCCCCACACCTGCCCTACACCCGTCGCCCAGGGTCACCAGGCCCCACACCTGACCTACACCCGTCGTCCAGGGTCACCAGGTCCCACACCTGCCCTACACCCGTCGTCGAGGGGTCACCAGGCCCCACACCTGACCTACACCCGTCGTCCAGGGTCACCAGGCCCCACACCTGCCCTACACCCGTCGCCCAGGGTCACCAGGCCCCACACCTGCCCTACACCCGTCGTCCAGGGTCACCAGGCCCCACACCTGCCCTACACCCGTCGTCGAGGGGTCACCAGGCCCCACACCTGACCTACACCCGTCGTCCAGGGTCACCAGGCCCCACACCTGACCTACACCCGTCGTCGAGGGGTCACCAGGCCCCACACCTGCCCTACACCCGTCGTCCAGGGTCACCAGGCCCCACACCTGACCTACACCCGTCGTCGAGGGGTCACCAGGCCCCACACCTGACCTACACCCGTCGTCCAGGGTCACCAGGCCCCACACCTGACCTACACCCGTCGTCCAGGGTCACCAGGCCCCACACCTGACCTACACCCGTCGTCGAGGGGTCACCAGGCCCCACACCTGCCCTACACCCGTCGTCCAGGGTCACCAGGCCCCACACCTGACCTACACCCGTCGTCGAGGGGTCACCAGGCCCCACACCTGACCTACACCCGTCGTCCAGGGTCACCAGGCCCCACACCTGACCTACACCCGTCGTCCAGGGTCACCAGGCCCCACACCTGACCGACACCCGTCGTCGAGGGGTCACCAGGCCCCACACCTGCCCTACACCCGTCGTCCAGGGTCACCCGGGATAGACTATAGTTACAATCACACACATGTGTTGAGTGATACACTATAGTTACAACCACACACATGCAATAATAACATTCACTTATACAATATGTGTCCAACTACAAGCGGCGAGGAAAAACATTCTTAAATACACTGCATTGTATTATTGTATTTTGGTACTTATGCAACTTAATCATGCACTTAAGGTTATCATTAAACTGTAAAGTATATTCAAATAAAGTGTTGTGGCATTATTATTCCTTTGCTAACCTTATGGGCATGTTTGTGTTGCTTGTGACGCGTTGGAGAGAGCGCAGCCGCTGCCCCGCCAGGTGTTGTGGGGCTAACACAGCACCACCACCACCCCGGCAGGTGTTGTGGGGCTAACACAGCACCGCTACCACCCTGGCAGGTGTTGTGGGGCTAACACAGCACCACCACCACCCCGGCAGGTGTTGTGGGGCTAGCACAGCACCGCTACCACCCCAGCAGGTGTTGTGGGGCTAACACAGCACCGCTACCACCCTGGCAGGTGTTGTGGGGCTAACACAGCACCACCACCACCCCGGCAGGTGTTGTGTGCCTAACACAGCACCACCACCACCCCGGCAGGTGTTGTGGGGCTAACACAGCACCGCTACCACCCTGGCAGGTGTTGTGGGGCTAACACAGCACCACCACCACCCCGGCAGGTGTTGTGTGCCTAACACAGCACCACCACCACCCCGGCAGGTGTTGTGTGCCTAACACAGCACCACCACCACCCCAGCAGGTGTTGTGGGGCTAACACAGCACCACCACCACCCCGGCAGGTGTTGTGGGGCTAACACAGCACCACCACCACCCCGGCAGGTGTTGTGGGGCTAACACAGCACCACCACCACCCCGGCAGGTGTTGTGGGGCTAACACAGCACCACCACCACCCCGGCAGGTGTTGTGGGGCTAACACAGCACCACCACCACCCCGGCAGGTGTTGTGTGTCTAACACAGCACCACCACCACCCCGGCAGGTGCTGTGGGGCTAACACAGCACCACCACCACCCCGGCAGGTGTTGTGGGGCTAACACAGCACCACCACCACCCCGGCAGGTGTTGTGGGGCTAACACAGCACCACCACCACCCCGGCAGGTGTTGTGGGGCTAACACAGCACCACCACCACCCCGGCAGGTGTTGTGGGGCTAACACAGCACCACCACCACCCCGGCAGGTGTTGTGGGGCTAACACAGCACCACCACCACCCCGGCAGGTGTTGTGGGGCTAACACAGCACCACCACCACCCCGGCAGGTGTTGTGGGGCTAACACAGCACCACCACCACCCCGGCAGGTGTTGTGGGGCTAACACAGCACCACCACCACCCCGGCAGGTGTTGTGGGGCTAACACAGCACCACCACCACCCCGGCAGGTGTTGTGTGTCTAACACAGCACCACCACCACCCCGGCAGGTGTTGTGGGGCTAACACAGCACCACCACCACCCGGCAGGTGTTGTGTGCCTAACACCGCACCACCACCACCCCGGCAGGTGTTGTGGGGCTAACACAGCACCACCACCACCCCGGCAGGTGTTGTGGGGCTAACACAGCACCACCACCACCCGGCAGGTGTTGTGGGCCTAACACCGCACCACCACCACCCCGGCAGGTGTTGTGGGGCTAACACAGCACCACCACCACCCCGGCAGGTGTTGTGTGTCTAACACAGCACCACCACCACCCCGGCAGGTGTTGTGGGGCTAACACAGCACCACCACCACCCCGGCAGGTGTTGTGGGGCTAACACAGCACCACCACCACCCCGGCAGGTGTTGTGGGGCTAACACAGCACCACCACCACCCCGGCAGGTGTTGTGTGCCAAACGCACATTAAAAAAAAAGGTAAAAGAAATTAAAATAAAACTGCTTCCGTCCTTTGCGGAGTGAATAGTTGCAAGGAAAAAACAAGAGACATTAACAAATAAACACTTTACTTATGATAATGAAAACACAAATTATAATAACAAAACTTGGAGACTTGGCTTAACACAAATTGTGGCAAAATGAATATAACATTTACATTAGGTTATGAAAAGGGTGACTATACACTATTTACACTGTGCTGTACTTCCTCCGTCACACGTCGTAGACGAGACCACATCGAGTGAAGAAAGACGTATTAACCAAGAGAGCACCAGGACGTTGTGAGTGTGCTGGCTCGCTGGCTGCTGCTACATATACACACTGGTAGATGACGTCATGATGGCGTGTAGCAGGAGTTGAATGATCAGCTGGCAGAGTAAGAGTCGTTTGCAGTTGCAGAACGAGTAGCCGGCAAACACCTGGCGGGTGGAGCTCTCAAGGCAGGGCAAAGGGGGGTCAGTGGTGGAGCATTCCAGACGTCTGGGCTGGAGGTTGGAGTGACGATACATAGTGAGTGGCTGTTTGACAGTCGCGCGCAGCGGTTCTCTTTATATTTGCTCCTCAATATCTGCTGGACGCTTGGTGTGGACCACTGCTGTTGGCTCCAGCCTAGCGGGCCGGCGGTATAGTGCTGAACTTTCCGCCTGTGAAGAGAGTAGTCTCGTTTGAGCTGGCCTTCTCTGGTCCGGTGGACTACCCGTTGCTGGAGGTCGCTCTACTGGATGTGCTGCGTGTAAATGCTGCGGATGTATGTTCAGCTGGCTGGGGACCGTCAGGTCTCGGTTAAGATGTCTGACTCTGCAGTGTACCGGGATGTGGTGGACAAGATTACGGAGTGTAGTTTACCTCTGCCTGGTAATGCAGGAATGGTTTGTGTAACGGACTTATGCGTTCCAGTGTGGTGGTGCGGGGGCTCCCGTTTCAGTTCCCTGAGAGCCTGCTCCGCCGGTTCTTTGGGGGATGTGGAAGTGTTCTCGCCTGTGGGGCGAATGTGTTGAAGTCTGGACTTCTCCGTGGCATCCTGGACGGTTACCATGAAGTTGAGGAAGGTAATCCCATAGTCCGGGGTGCTGCTGGGGTTCAAGGTGCAGTGTTTTTTATGGTGGTCAGGAGTGCACTTGTTTCCGGTGCAGTATGAGCTGCGGTTTGCCATAATGGTGCCGTCCGGATGGTGAATGTCTTCCGGGAGGAGGATTTCCCTCCTCTGCATGGCCTTGTGGATTTGGTGGATGGTCCTGCCAGGTTGGGCTCCCCACCTGCTCACACCGATGATGGTGGCGTTCAGGGTGTGGTGCGCCCTGCTGGTGCTGTAGTGCTGATCCCGAGTCCGGTGTCTGTGGGCCCTCCCCTGATGTGAATGGTTGTGATGTGGTCATGCATGTGGAGGTGCATCCTCCTCCGGTTGCCGTCGTCGTGGATGTTGAAGCTTCGGTGGCACGTGGCCCCTGTTTTGTCATAGATGGGTGATGTCGCGCCAGGTTCTGGTGAGTAGTGATATATGTGACTACGACCATCCCAAACCCGAGGAGAACCTCAGGGATTGAACTCGGTCTTAGTAAAAAATGGTGTAGGAGTCCGTAGAATAGGACGGGTTTCGTCAGGGGGGACATTGTGGGTCACAGGGGTAAAATGTATGGGACGTTGTGTGTCATGTAGGTAAGAGGGGAGGGGAGGATAAGTATGTGGGCATGTGTACATCATCTCAAAGGTTTCTGGGGGATTCCCTGAGTGTTTTTGGCGCGTGGCTGGAGTATGAGGTAGGAATTGTGACATTGTCACAATTCTGTGACAATGTCACAGAATTAAACATTCTGTGACATTGTCTTGCTGCGATAATGCCTTTGTGTGTTACAAGGTCTGCACAGCAATAATGGCTGTAGGATGAAGAGATGATGGAGATTGAGTAGACACGCATACATTTCAATGATATTTATTTGGACAGCAGATGTTGCGATCACAGTTAACAAAAATTTGTAGGTAGTGATCACATCTCCTGTGTCGATGTGCCGACTTATATTGAATTTTGTAACTAGCTCGTCATGATTGTAACTTGCCTAGCTAAAATGAATTGCGGGGTTCAGTCCTTGACCGCTTTATGTGACTCTGCAAGCCTTTCCTTTACTCCCCATATGACTACCTTGTGTGATTGGACTGTTTAGCATCACGTAGGTAGTTCTTGACACACTATGTAAACCTGAATATAATGTAGAGAAGCTGTATAAATAATCAGGTACCTTGTTAATCAGTGTGTGTCAAACTCCCAAGAGGGAAGCCGCCCAGGTCTGCATTTGGAATTTGTATGTTGAGCTCATGGCTCACCTTTGAGAAAGGACATTACCACACTCAAAGGTATGTCCCAGTGTGTCAGGAGAGAGAGAGAGAGAGAGAGAGAGAGAGAGAGAGAGAGAGAGAGAGAGAGAGAGAGAGAGAGAGAGAGAGAGAGAGAGAGAGAGAGAGAGAGAGAGAGAGAGAGGAGAGATGGTACACCCCATTGTTGTCACTCCCCTCCCCCCCCCCCCTAGTGTGAGGAGATGGTACGTGGAACAGGTGTGGTCCGCTGACAGTAGCTACATCTCCCTTTCCTTAACGAAACCACAGTGGATAGGGGAACCCCCGGCCGTGTAGGAGGAAGTAATGGCAGTCATTGCGCACCGTCAATACGGTTGCTTGTGTGAGAAAAAGTTAAAATATTCAGCAAAGAATGTTATAAAAGGCGCATATATTCTCTCTTTCACTAGCAAGAAAACGTAAACATTCTGGCTGTTGTGTGTGCTGACAAAACTCTCAAAAGCAATCCTCCAGACCCATGATAGATGGGACTTGTCCCCTGACGAGGGGAGCTGAGGGGGAAGTGGGGTGGGAGGGGGAAATATAACCCAAACACCTACTGGAAATACTCTTCAGTTAGCCACAGAATGGTGGACAGTACACACACCTCCCACACCCCTCTGTAGACTTTGAAAAACGATTAAGGTTAATGGACCACATCTGCCATGGTGCAGCTCCAACACCTCCTGGTCTGTCACCTGTACACACTCGTGCATTGTTGCATAAAACAGACCTTCTCCGCCAACTGCTACCTCATCCTCTCATTCACATCTTAAGAGACTCTGCTCTCTCTCTCTCACCCTCCTCGACACTTCCTGCCCGTGTATGGCAGAACTTATCTCCTCATGGATCACCACCAAACACAGCTGCATAGCTCAGAAAAAAAAAGTTAAACGCTTCTTTTGTAAGAAAGAGTTAAAATAATGACTCCGCCTGTCCCCTCCATCTCCCCTCTTGCCGGTCTCCTACCCTCTCAGGTATGGGGGCTCCCCCCTCCCTCCACAACATAACCTACATACTCCTCCTCCTCCCTGGTCGGTCGGTCGAGCCGGTCGGCCGAGCGGACAGCACGCTGGACTTGTGATCCTGTGGTCCTGGGTTCGATCCCAGGCGCCGGCGAGAAACAATTGGCAGAGTTTCTTTCACCCTATGCCCCTGTTACCTAGCAGTAAAATAGGTACCTGGGTGTTAGTCAGCTATCACGGGCTGCTTCCTGGGGGTGGAGGCCTGGTCGAGGACCGGGCCGCGGGGACACTAAAGCCCCGAAATCCTCTCAAGATAACCTCAAGATAACCTCCCTACATGACCGTATACCATCCACATAGCTTCCAACCCCTACCAAACATGACACTCTCGCAAGTGACGCCTGGCCGGACGCCATGCGTCAGCCACGCGCCAAAAACACTCAGGGAATCCCGCAGAAACCTTTGAGATGATGTACACATGCCCACATACTTATCCTCCCCTCCCCTCTTACCTACATGACACACAACGTCCCATACATTTTACCCCTGTGACCCACAATGTCTTCCCTGACGCAACCCGTCCCATTCTACGGACTTCTACACCATTTTTTACTATGACCGAGTTCAATCCCTGAGGTTCTCCTCGGGTTTGGGACGGTCGTAGTCACATATTTCACTACTCTGGTGCACCTGGAGAGGTGTGTGCTTCTGCCTTGGGTGTGGAGTTATTGGAGGCAGATGTGTCAATCAATAGGGGTCGCTCTTCTCATTAACTTTCAGCCTCTGTGGTTCCGGGCTAACCTGGCTCTTTGCTGAAGTGCCAGAAGATGGCCAGGAGTGGTCGCTCAGGGGACTGGGGGCCTCCGGTGCGGAGGTTGGAGTCTGCTGCAGGTGTGTGTGATAGTGAGGGTCTGGAGGTGCCAGTAGTAGCCCCATTAATGCTGGGGGATGGGGGGGTGGTGTTGTGGACCCCTCTGGTGCTCTCTCACGTGGCTCGCCTGGGCTGAGGTGCCCGGAGTGGGAGATGGTGGATCGAGGGGACTGTGGCAGTGATGATCGCGGCCTTGTGGTGATGTTGCAGAAGGAATCTGGCCTTCCCCCCCCCCCCCTTCCCTTCCCCCTGTGGAAAGTGCGTCTCCGTTGCCTGGGGTCCCAGTGGCAGCTGCTGTTCTTTCCCAGGGCAGGGTGTCGGCCTGACATGTCTGATGATATTATGGTTAGGTAGGGTAGCCTTTTTTCTAGCCTTTTTTAGGGTAGCCTTTTTTCTAAATAGATCCTAAATTGACGTGTGCTTCACTGAATGTGAATGATTTGCATTATGTAGCTGTGCAATTGGGACTGGTGTCGATGCTGCGTGAGTGGAGGGTGGATGTGGCTTTTATGAAGAAACACAATGTGCAGGAGGTGGGGGTTGTTGCATGTGTCGGTTGAGGGTTTTACGGTGATTTTGAACCTGTCGCGTTGTTTGCAGGGAGGGTATGCGAGTCCTGCTATCTAATTGCCTGATTGATAATCCGATTTCCGTGCTTCACACGGAAATGGATGAGGAAGATCGGGTGCTGTTGGATCGGGTATCCTTTTTGGGGTCTGAGGTTTTTCTATTGAACATGTACACGCTGTCTGGGGCGGCGTGGAAGCGAGAACGGGAGGTGTTTTTTTCTCCTGACGTGCTCCATTTTTTGCGGCATGATACGCGGGAGATTTTTTGGGGGGATTTTAATTGTGTTACATCGGCGCGGGATAGCATCAGTCTTTGTCCCGCCAATATCTTGCAGACTTTGAGTGCTACATCGAAGAGTTGTGGGTTTCGGAATACTGCAGTGTTACAAGGGGGTCCTTTGGAGTATACCTTTGTCTCGCGTGGGGCTTGCTCTTGTCCTAATCGCTTTCACATACCTATTGGGGGTGGGTCGGTTTTCTCGTTGCGGACGGTTCCGGTGGGTTTCTCGGACCATTGCCTGGTGGTGTTGCAGGTGGGGATTCGCAGCCAGGTAATTACCTAAGTGTAATTACCTAAGTGTAGTTACAGGATGAGAGCTACGCTCGTGGTGTCCTGTCTCCTCAGCACTCTGTCATATAACGCTTTGAAATTACTGACGGTTTTGGCCTCCACCACCTTCTCACTTAACTTGTTCCAACCGTCTACCACTCTGTTTACAAAAGTGAATTTTCGTATATTTCTCCGGCAGCTTTGTTTCGCTAGTTTAAATCTATGACCTCTTGTTCTTGAAGTTCCGGGTCTCAGGAATTCTTCCCTATCAATTTTATCGATTCCTACTACTATTTTGAACGTAGTGATCATATCGCCTCTTTTTGTTCTATCTTCTAGTTTTTGCATATTTAATGCCTCTAGCCTCTCCTCGTATCTCTTGTCCTTCAGTCCTGGGAGCCACTTAGTGGCATGTCGTTGCACCTTTTCCAGTTTGTTGATGTGCTTCTTAAGATATGGGCACCATACAACCGCTGCATATTCCAGCTTTGGCCTAACAAAAGTCATGAACAATTTCTTTAGTATTTCTCCATCCTTGTATTTAAAAGCAATTCCGAGGTTAGAAAGTGTAGCATAGGCTCCTCGCACAATGTTCTTAATGTGGTCCTCAGGTGACAGTTTTCTATTTAGAACCACCCCTAGATACCTTTCTTTGTTAGAATTCTTTAAAGATTTCTCACATAATTTATAGGTTGTGTGGGGTCTATATTCTCCAATTCCACATTCCATAACATGGTATTTATTCACATTAAATTCCATTTGCCAAGTGTTGCTCCATATACTTATTTTGTCCAGGTCTTCTTGAAGGGCATGACAATCATCTAGGTTTCTTACCTTCCCTATTATCTTAGCATCATCAGCAAACATGTTCATGTAATTCTGTATTCCCACTGGTAGATCGTTTATGTAAACAATGAACATTACCGGTGCAAGAACTGAACCCTGGAGTACCTGTGGTACTCCACTCGTGACATTCCTCCAATTCGATACCTTGCCTCTGATTACGGCCTTCATTTTTCTGGTAGTTAGGAAATTTTTTCATCCATGTTAGTAGCTTACCTGTCACCCCTCCAATATGTTCCAGTTTCCAGAACAACCTCTTATGGGGAACTCTGTCGAAAGCCTTTTTTAGGTCCAGATAGATGCAGTCAACCCAACCATCTCTTTTCTGTAAAATCTCTGTGGCTCGATCATAAAAACTGAGTAAGTTCGTTACACAGGATCTTCCAGTTCGAAACCCATACTGTCTGTCTGATATTATATCGTTTTCCTCCAGGTGTTCTACCCATTTAGTTTTAATTATTTTTCCAATATTTTGACTATTACACTTGTCAATGATACAGGTCTATAATTAAGGGGATCTTCCCTGCTTCTACTTTTGTAGATTGGAACTATGTTAGCCTTTTTCCATACATCAGCTACAACTCCTGTAAACAGGGATGCCTGAAAAATCAGTTGAAGTGGAATGCTGAGCTCAGGTGCACATTCACTCAGAACCCATGGTGAAACTCCATCTGGACCAACTGCTTTGTTCTTATTTAGCTCCTAGAGCATTTTTTCCACTTCATCTCTAGACACCTCTATCCGCTCTATGTTGTTCTCTGGAATTCTTATTGTGTCTGGTTCTCTGAAGATTTCATCTTGTACAAACACACTTCGGAACTTTTCATTTAATGTTTCACACATTTCCTTTTAATTTTCCGTGAATCTGTTTCATCTCAGGTGTGAGATGGTCGTGGCTGGTGGAAGTTCAATTGTGGGTTCCTGAAGTGTCCAGATGTGTGCGCCCAGTTCCGGGCACGGTGGGCCGTCCAGGCCGCTTGGAAGGGGGCATTACTCTGAGTTATGGAGGGGTCTAAGGTTGAGTGTCGGTCGTTTTTCTGGGTGTTGGTGAAGAGGGAGGGGGCCGGGAGGTTGGTTTGTTGCAGGTCTTGCAGGCGCGGTTGGTTTGTTGCGGGTCTTGCAGGCGCGGTTGGTTTGTTGCGGGTCTTGCAGGCGCGGTTGGTTTGTTGCAGGTCTTGCAGGCGCGGTTGGTTTGTTGCGGGTCTTGCAGGCGCGGTTGGTTTGTTGCGGGTCTTGCAGGCGCGGTTGGTTTGTTGCGGGTCTTGCAGGCGCGGTTGGTTTGTTGCGGGTCTTGCAGGCGCGGTTGGTTTGTTGCGGGTCTTGCAGGCGCGGTTGGTTTGTTGCGGGTCTTGCAGGCGCGGTTGTTTCGCACCTGCAAGAGCGTGAAATATGGGTTGGGTTGATTAATCAGGATTAATCAAGGTTAATAATCAACCTTGCTTGAGGACTATGTAATTTAATGTCATTTGAGAACATAGAGTAAGTTCCTTAACCTCTAAACTGCGCAAAATGTCATTTGAAGCAGGCATGCTTCATATTCAGCTCAGTCACAATGAGCTTAGTTTTTTAAATTTTCCTAAACTCTTTCAAATGTTTTGTGCATAATCTACTAGGCAAATGCTCCAATTTTGTCTAAATGATACCAGCGTAACTTGAAAAACAAGAAAATAAAAAATAATTATAAAATTAAATATTGAGAACTTCAGATTTTGAAATCAGCTGCAAAAATATAAAATATCACCAATTGTTCATTTGGTGTTATAAGGCTCTCATAATAGCATATGATTTTCATATATTTAGAATATTGGTTTTTAGTATAGTTCACTGTAAACAAAATTTGTCAATATGGCGTTTGAAATATGCGCAAATTTAGACAACGAAAATTTATAAGTCCAAACGTTTAGAGTTTATGAAAAATCAATTCTATAGGGGACTGTAGAAGAGACAGCTGTGCACACTATATGTGAAAATTGTGAGAATCAGTCAGAAACTAGATTTTTAGATACTGAAGTAAGTTGAAATTCTAGTTATAGATATAAGTGAAGTTGAAGTTATCAACAATGAATAAGGCAGTTCTAATTATTGAATTTATTTATATGTTTTATTAAATATTGTTTGACATTCGTACTCGAATATGTAAAAGTTGAAGGTAAATATGTGTTGAAATGAAGTAAAACAAAGAAATACCCCCCATAAAATATAGAGATAATTATAATGATTTAGGGGCTATATTTAGAGTATACTTTATATAAGTAAAAAAGCCCTAATCTGGTCGCTAATCATCAAAACATCATAAACAAATAAGATAAATAGAGTTTGAAATCTGTGAAAAAATCAGCCAAAAAAAATTCAGTCCCAAGTTCTGAGAGTTGTGACCGATTTATTTGTTGACCAATTTAATTGTCTTCACATAGTTAGGGACGAGTCTGCATTCTCCAGGATGTCTTCACATAGTTAGGGACGAGTCTGCATTCTCCAGGATGTCTTCACATAGTTAGGGACGAGTCTGCACTCTCCAGGATGTCTTCACATAGTTAGGGACGAGTCTGCACGCTCCAGGATGTCTTCACATAGTGAGGGACGAGTATGCACGCTCAAGGATGTCTTCACATAGTGAGGGACGAGTATGCACGCTCCAGGATGTCTTCACATAGTGAGGGACGAGTCTGCACGCTCCAGGATGTAATGGTTAAAACAAATTCAAATAATTAACAAAGGAGGAAAAAACTAAAAACCTAAAAAAAAAAAATCCCTTAAAAAAATGTTTTTGGACATTGTTGAAAGTAACTGATAATAACATTGGGCAATGTATGTATATGATATATAACAAAATAGAGCATAATAGCATATTTACTCATTATTATTTGTGTCATTATGTATTACTCAGCAATGCCATAAAGGCACCAGCTGTATATCCACTTTGTGGACACTTCTTACTACTGTTCTCCTTCTTTGAGCGTCGGACAGGTGCTTGCATCTCGTTATTATTGCATTATCCATCAGTTCTAGTTAATAGGAGCTGTTCTTCTTATCAACAAAACTTTTTTTTAATATTCGTCTAAAATCAGTTACTGAAAATATTTTGATGAAAGTTTCACGACGCTGAAGCCAATAAGTTGGAGATTTGTTTAACATTTTTAGGTAATTTTTACATAGTTCGAATAATTTTTGCTTCCCTGTCCCCTTATGCTGAGCAGTGTAAGGGTTAAGTCGCCACAGGGGCTCGAAGGTCATTTACAATATGAGAACTAGTTTGTCCTGGAGCCCGATGACCTCTATTATTGCCATGTTAGTAGTGGC
Organism: Procambarus clarkii; assembly: GCF_040958095.1. Lineage (NCBI taxonomy): Eukaryota > Metazoa > Arthropoda > Malacostraca > Decapoda > Cambaridae > Procambarus > Procambarus clarkii. The sequence continues at coordinate 16,643,192 of NC_091199.1, read as the reverse complement.
TATAACTATCTTGGTTATTAATTCATTCAAATTAGATAAATTAATGTTATTATTCAGTATTTTATTCAATAATTGGTCTTGTTCAAATACCTGTGTAATTACTATCATTTTGAATGGGAATTCGGTCACCTTTAGTGACCAACGCATATTTTAGCTTTGGTGATTATCTTCGAAAATTAGTTTGGCAACTATAGCCCGGGTCAGCGTCACAGGTTGGGGTTGAGGCGACCTTATCCTTATCAACAAAACTTTTTTTTAATATTCGTCTAAAATCAGTTACTGAAAATATTTTGATCCACCAGGCGTCGTAGCCTGGTGGATAGCGCGCAGGACTCGTAATTCTGTGGCGCGGGTTCGATTCCCGCACGAGGCAGAAACAAATGGGCAAAAGTTTCTTTCACCCTGAATGCCCCTGTTACCTAGCAGTAAAATAGGTACTTGGGTGTTAGTCAGCTGTCACAGCCTGCTTGCTGGGGGTGGAGGCCTGGTCGAGGACCGGGCCGCGGGGACACTAAAAGCCCCGAAATCATCTCAAGATAACATCAAGATCTCAAGATAACCTCAGTTACACAGTGTGGAATCAGTGGGCAGGAGACCCAGAGGACAACACCCAAAGCCAGCAATGTCTCGGCACAGGGTGTTAATGTATCCAAGGTAGAGTCAGTTGAGAGTTTTAAGAACCAAGTTATGGTAATCAACATCATTGCCTCAGAAGGAAGATTTTAATTAGGGAGTGTTATTTTGTTTTGTATATATAATTTGTGTAATAAATAATGATTGAAGTGATTTCTATTGTTTAGTGATATTTTCCCCCATTTTAATATTTCATGTGTTATTGAATAAGACCCATATGAACTTTGCAAGCATCCCTTAATCTGTTTAATTATATATATTATATTTATATATATTAGATTTATATATATTAGATTTATATATATATATATATATATATATATATATATATATATATATATATATATATATATATATATATATATATATATATATATATATACACACACACATATGCAAACAAGCCTGAATGGTCGCCAGGACTATAAGCGACTGAAAACTCACACCCCAGAAGTGACTCGAACCCATACTGCCAGGAGCAACGCAACTGGTATCTACAGGATACTACTTCCTTATGTCCGGTCGTGATGGTCAAGCGGATTAAGGCGTCCTGTAGATACCAGTTGCGTTGCTCCTGGCAGTATGGGTTCGAGTCACTTCTGGGGTGTGAGTTTTCAGTCATGTGTATATATATATATATATATATATATATATATATATATATATATATATATATATATATATATATATATATATATATATATAAGCCATTTTGGTTTAGTTAAACCACATTTCAAATTAATTCATCCCTCCTATTCATAATTGGGGGAGTCACATACTGAGATATATACGTGCAATTGACTGTCCCTTCCTGCAGTCAATTAGCGTAATTACAGAAGCGTTTGGGTAGGTGGTGGGAGCTTTACAAGTCTCCTTTAAGAAGCTTGGGGTAGAGCCCAGGACTAGTAAGTGTTGTCTGGTGTCCGAGGCCTCTGGTGAACACCAGAACCACAAGGAAACACTGGTGGGTAAGGTTGCAACAGGAGAACGGTTAATATCAAGAACCGTTTATTAACGGCCAGACTTAGCTTCGAAATAGAAAGGTGAAGACTCTGTACCGTTACAACGCCACCACCACCATGGCGTAACATAATATAGCATGAAACACCCATCACCACCATGATGTAAACAGACTTCAAGGACCATAATATCACCCAGACTATATATATATATATTTACAGCCATCACAGAAGTCGCCAGAATGAGTGACGTGAACTTCTCAGCCGTCAGAATGTTCATCACATTACCATGATCCGCCTGGACAGTGAAGTACAGGCGGGACACTCCTGTCATCTTTGTGTCTCAGTGGTCTAGTTCCTCCTTGTATTATATATTGTGTCTGGCGTGCAGGTGGTGCGTGTCCTGGCGTGCAAGTGGTGGTGTGTGTCCTGGCGTGCAGGTGGTGTGTGTCCTGGCGTGCAGGTGGTGTGTATCGTGCAGGTGGTGTGTGTCCTGGCGTGCAGGTGGTGCGTGTCCTGGTGATGTGTATCCTGGCGTGCAGGTGGTGTGTGTCCTGGCGTGCAGGTGGTGCGTGTCCTGGCGTGCAGGTGGTGCGTGTCCTGGCGTGCAGGTGGTGTGTGTCCTGGCGTGCTGGTGGTGCGTGTCCTTGCGTGCAGGTGGTGCGTGTCCTGGCGTGCAGGTGGTGCGTGTCCTGGCGTGCAGGTGGTGTGTGTCCTGGCGTGCAGGTGGTGTGTGTCCTGGCGTGCAGGTGGTGTGTGTGTCCTGGCGTGCAGGTGGTGTGTGTCCTGGCGTGCAGGTGGTGCGTGTGTCCTGCCGTGCAGGTGGTGTGTGTCCTGGCGTGCAGGTGGTGTGTCCTGGCGTGCAGGTGGTGCGTGTGTCCTGGCGTGCAGGTGGTGGTGTGTGTCCTGGCGTGCAGGTGGTGCGTGTGTCCTGGCGTGCAGGTGGTGCGTGTGTCCTGGCGTGCAGGTGGTGCGTGTGTCCTGGCGTGCAGGTGGTGTGTGTGTCCTGGCGTGCAGGTGGTGTGTGTGTCCTGGCGTGCAGGTGGTGCGTGTCCTGGCGTGCAGGTGGTGTGTGTCCTGGCGTGCAGGTGGTGTGTGTGTCCTGGCGTGCAGGTGGTGCGTGTGTCCTGGCGTGCAGGTGGTGCGTGTGTCCTGGCGTGCTGGTGGTGTGTGTCCTGGCGTGCAGGTGGTGCGTGTGTCCTGGCGTGCAGGTGGTGCGTGTCCTGGCGTGCAGGTGGTGCGTGTCCTGGCGTGCAGGTGGTGGTGTGTGTCCTGGCGTGCAGGTGGTGTGTGTCCTGGCGTGCAGGTGGTGTGTGTCCTGGCGTGCAGGTGGTGTGTGTCCTGGCGTGCAGGTGGTGTGTGTCCTGGCGTGCAGGTGGTGTGTGTCCTGGCGTGCAGGTGGTGCGTGTCCTGGCGTGCAGGTGGTGCGTGTCCTGGCGTGCTGGTGGTGTGTGTCCTGGCGTGCAGGTGGTGCGTGTCCTGGCGTGCAGGTGGTGGTGTGTGTCCTGGCGTGCAGGTGGTGTGTGTCCTGGCGTGCAGGTGGTGTGTGTCCTGGCGTGCTGGTGGTGCGTGTCCTGGCGTGCAGGTGGTGGTGTGTGTCCTGGCGTGCAGGTGGTGGTGTGTGTCCTGGCGTGCAGGTGGTGCGTGTCCTGGCGTGCAGGTGGTGCGTGTCCTGGCGTGCAGGTGGTGCGTGTGTCCTGGCGTGCTGGTGGTGCGTGTCCTGGCGTGCAGGTGGTGTGTGTCCTGGCGTGCAGGTGGTGCGTGTCCTGGCGTGCAGGTGGTGCGTGTGTCCTGGCGTGCAGGTGGTGTGTGTCCTGGCGTGCAGGTGTACTCACCTAGTTGTGATTGCGGGGGTTGAGCTCTGGCTCTTTGGTCCCGCCTCTCAACCGTCAATCAACAGGTGTACAGGTTCCTGAGCCTACTGGGCTCTATCATATCTACACTTGAAACTGTGTATGGAGCCAGCCTCCACCACATCACTGCCTAATACATTCCATTTGTTAACTACTCTGACACTAAAAAAGTTCTTTCTAATATCTCTGTGGCTCATTTGGGCACTCAGTTTCCACCTGTGTCCCCTAGTGCGTGTGCCCCTTGTGTTAAATAGCCTGTCTTTATCAACCCTGTCGATTCCCTTGAGAATCTTGAATGTGGTGATCATGTCCCCCCTAAATCTTCTGTCTTCCAACGAACTGAGGTTTAATTCCCGTAGTCTCTCCTCGTAGCTCATACCTCTCAGCTCGGGTACTAGTCTGGTGGCAAACCATTGAACCTTTTCCAGTTTAGTCTTATGCTTGACTAAATATGGACTCCATACTAGAGCCGCATACTCCAGGATTGGTCTGACATATGTGGTATATAATGTTCTGAAAGATTCCTTACACAAGTTTCTAAAGACCGTTCTTATGTTAGCCAACCTGGCATATGACACTTACGTTATCCTCTTGATATGAGCATCAGGGGACAGGTCTGGCGTGATATCAACCCCCAGGTCTTTCTCTCTCTCGGACTCTTGAAGTATTTCATCTCCCAAATGATACCTTGTATCTGGTCGCCTGCTTCCTACCCCTATCTTCATTACATTACATTTGGTTGGGTTAAACTCTAACAGCCATTTGTTCGACCATTCCTGCAGCTTGTCCAGGTCTTCTTGAAGCCTCAAGCTGTCCTCCTCTCTCTTAATCCTTCTCATAATTTTGGCGTCGTCAGCAAACATTGAGAGGAATGAGTCTATACCCTCTGGGAGATCATTTACGTATATCAGAAACAGGATAGGTCCGAGTACAGAGCCCTGTGGGACTCAACTGGTGACTTCCCGCCAGTCTGAGGTCTCACCCCTCACTGTAACTCTCTGCTTCCTATTGCTTAAGTACTCCCTTATCCATTGGAGCGTCCTGCCAGTTACTCCTGCTTGTTTCTCCAGCTTATGCATCAACCTTTTATGGGGTACTGTGTCAAAGGCTTTCCGACAGTCCAAAAGAATGCAGTCCGCCCACCCTTCTCTTTCTTAATCTTTGTCACCTGATCGTAGAATTCTATCAAGCCTGTAAGGCAAGATTTACCCTCCCTGAACCCATGTTGATGGGTTGTCACGAAGTCTCTTCTCTCCAGATGTGTTACTAGGTTTTTTCTCACAATCTTCACCATCACCTTGCATGGTATACAAGTTAAGGACACTGGCCTGTAGTTCAGTGCCTCTTGTCTGTCGCCCTTTTTGTATATTGGGACTACATTAGCAGTCTTCCATTCTTGGTGTGCGTGTCCCGGCACATTCTCTCAGTAATTACTAAAGTGAAATTAAAAATCAAATAATTTAAATTAAATAAATATTCTGTAACGAGCTTAGGTGTGACCTTAAAGTGTAGCCTGTATGTTGTCCAGGGTGTTGCCTGTATGTTGTCCAGGGTGTTGCCTGTATGTTGTCCAGGGTGTTGCCTGTATATTGTCCAGGGTGTTGCCTGTATGTTGTCCAGGGTGTTGCCTTTATGTTGTCCAGGGTGTTGCCTGTATATTGTCCAGGGTGTAGCCTGTATATTGTCCAGGGTGTAGCCTGTATATTGTCCAGGGTGTAGCCTGTATATTGTCCAGGGTGTAGCCTGTATATTGTCCAGGGTGTAGCCTGTATATTGTCCAGGGTGTTGCCTGTATATTGTCCAGGGTGTAGCCTGTATATTGTCCAGGGTGTTGCCTGTATATTGTCCAGGGTGTAGCCTGTATATTGTCCAGGGTGTAGCCTGTATATTGTCCAGGGTGTAGCCTGTATATTGTCCAGGGTGTTGCCTGTATATTGTCCAGGGTGTTGCCTGTATATTGTCCAGGGTGTTGCCTGTATATTGTCCAGGGTGTAGCCTGTATATTGTCCAGGGTGTTGCCTGTATATTGTCCAGGGTGTTGCCTGTATATTGTCCAGGGTGTAGCCTGTATATTGTCCAGGGTGTTGCCTGTATATTGTCCAGGGTGTTGCCTGTATATTGTCCAGGGTGTAGCCTGTATATTGTCCAGGGTGTAGCCTGTATATTGTCCAGGGTGTTGCCTGTATGTTGTCCAGGGTGTTGCCTGTATGTTATCCAGGGTGTAGCCTGTATGTTGTCCAGGGTGTAGCCTGTATATTGTCCAGGGTGTTGCCTGTATGTTGTCCAGGGTGTAGCCTGTATGTTGTCCAGGGTGTTGCCTGTATGTTGCCCAGGGTGTTGCCTGTATATTGTCCAGGGTGTTGCCTGTATGTTGTCCAGGGTGTAGCCTGTATATTGTCCAGGGTGTAGCCTGTATGTTGTCCAGGGTGTAGCCTGTATATTGTCCAGGGTGTAGCCTGTATGTTGTCCAGGGTGTAGCCTGTATGTTGTCCAGGGTGTTGCCTGTATATTGTCCAGGGTGTAGCCTGTATATTGTCCAGGGTGTAGCCTGTATGTTGTCCAGGGTGTTGCCTGTATATTGCCCAGGGTGTTGCCTGTATGTTGTCCAGGGTGTAGCCTGTATGTTGTCCAGGGTGTTGCCTGTATATTGTCCAGGGTGTAGCCTGTATATTGTCCACGGTGTAGCCTGTATATTGTCCAGGGTGTAGCCTGTATATTGTCCAGGGTGTAGCCTGTATATTGTCCAGGGTGTAGCCTGTATGTTGTCCAGGGTGTAGCCTGTATATTGTCCAGGGTGTAGCCTGTATGTTGTCCAGGGTGTAGACAGTATGTTGTCAAGGGTGTAGCCTGTATATTGTCCAGGGTGTAGCCTGTATGTTGTCCAGGGTGCAGACAGTATGTTGTCCAGGGTGTAGCCTGTATATTGTCCAGGGTGTAGCCTGTATATTGTCCAGGGTGTTGCCTGTATGTTGCCCAGGGTGTAGCCTGTATATTGTCCAGGGTGTAGCCTGTATATTGTCCTGGGTGTTGCCTGTATGTTGTCAAGGGTGTTGCCTGTATGTTGTCAAGGGTGTTGCCTGTATATTGTCCAGGGTGTTGCCTGTATATTGTCCAGGGTGTTGCCTGTATATTGTCCAGGGTGTTGCCTGTATGTTGTCAAGGGTGTTGCCTGTATATTGTCCAGGGTGTTGCCTGTATGTTTTCCAGGGTGTTGCCTGTATATTGTCCAGGGTGTAGCCTGTATATTGTCCAGGGTGTTGCCTGTATGTTGTCAAGGGTGTAGCCTGTATATTGTCCAGGGTGTAGCCTGTATATTGTCCAACGTGTAGCCTGTATATTGTCCAGGGTGTAGCCTGTATATTGTCCAGGGTGTAGCCTGTATATTGTCCAGGGTGTAGCCTGTATATTGTCCAGGGTGTAGCCTGTATATTGTCCAGGGTGTAGCCTGTATATTGTCCAGGGTGTAGCCTGTATATTGTCCAGGGTGTTGCCTGTATATTGTCCAGGGTGTTGCCTGTATATTGTCCAGGGTGTTGCCTGTATACTGTCCAGGGTGTAGCCTGTATATTGTCCAGGGTGTAGCCTGTATATTGTCCAGGGTGTAGCCTGTATATTGTCCAGGGTGTAGCCTGTATATTGTCCAGGGTGTAGCCTGTATATTGTCCAGGGTGTAGCCTGTATATTGTCCAGGGTGTAGCCTGTATATTGTCCAGGGTGTAGCCTGTATATTGTAAAGGGTGTAGCCTGTATATTGTCCAGGGTGTAGCCTGTATATTGTAAAGGTTGTACCCTGTATATTGTCCAGGGTGTAGCCTGTATATTGTCCAGGGTGTAGCCTGTATATTGTCCTGGGTGTAGCCTGTATATTGCCCTACCCTGCGATTTTCTTGCGAAGATTTCAGGGCTCAACGTCCTTGGGGCCCGGTCTTCGATCAGGCCTTCTGGTTGCTGGACTGATCAACCAGGCTGTTGGACCCGGCTGCTCGCAGCCTGACGTATGAGTCACAGCCTGGTTGATCAGGTATCCTTTGGAGGTGCTTATCAATTCTCTCTTGAACACTGTGAGGGGTTGGCCAGTTATGTCCCTTATGTGTAGTGGAAGCGTGTTGAACAGTCTCAGGCTTCTGATGTTGATAGTTCTCTCTTGAACACTGTGAGGGTCGGCCAGTTATGTCCCTTATGTGTAGTGGAAGCGTGTTGAACAGTCTCAGGCTTCTGATGTTGATAGTTCTCTCTTGAACACTGTGAGGGTCGGCCAGTTATGTCCCTTATGTGTAGTGGAAGCGTGTTGAACAGTCTCAGGCTTCTGATGTTGATAGTTCTCTCTTGAACACTGTGAGGGTCGGCCAGTTATGTCCCTTATGTGTAGTGGAAGCGTGTTGAACAGTCTCGGGCCTCTGGTGTTGATAGTTCTCTCTTGAACACTGAGGGGTCGGCCAGTTTTGCCCCTTATGTGTAGTGGAAGCGTGTAGAACAGTCTCGGGCCTCTGGTATTGATAGAGTTCTCTCTCAGAGTACCTGTTGCACCTCTGCTCTTCAACGGGGGTATTCTGCACATCCTGCCATGTCTTCTGGTCTCATGTGATGTTATTTCTGTGTGCAGGTTTGGGACCAGCCCCTTTACTATTTCCCACGTGTAAGTTATTATGTATCTGTCCCGCCTGCGCTCAAGAAAATACAGATTTAGGCATTTTAGTCAGTCCCAATAGTTTAGATGTTTTACCGAGTGGATTCTAGCAGTAAAGGATCTCTGCACGCTCTCCGGATCAGGCTCCCCATTGACTCTAATATCTCTATTGCTCAAAAATTTCTGTGTTAGCGATAAGACCTACTATCAATGTATGAATTACTGTAAATATGTAGTTCTTGAAATAGAACATTCTCAGTAACTATAAGGTGTGAAGGATAGACGAAACTGTTAATGTAATAACTGAAAATGAGGCCTGATGAAGACCTTTTGTGCTCTCTATAATGCTTTTTCCGCTACCGCTCACAGGACGAGTATGGGGTGCACAATAAACTACCGCTCACAGGACGAGTATGGGGTGCACAATAAACTACCGCTCACAGGACGAGTATGGGGTGCACAATAAACTACCGCTCACAGGACGAGTATGGGGTGCACAACAAACTACCGCTCACAGGACGAGTATGGGGTGCACAATAAACTACCGCTCACAGGACGAGTATGGGGTGCACAATAAACTACCGCTCACAGGACGAGTATGGGGTGCACAATAAACTACCGCTCACAGGACGAGTATGGGGTGCACAATAAACTACCGCTCACAGGACGAGTATGGGGTGCACAATAAACTACCGCTCACAGGACGAGTATGGGGTGCACAATAAACTACCGCTCACAGGACGAGTATGGGGTGCACAATAAACTACCGCTCACAGGACGAGTATGGGGTGCACAATAAACTACCGCTCACAGGACGAGTATGGGGTGCACAATAAACGAGCCGCTTCCGGCGGCAACAAGCAAAAAATCTCCAGGTCAGCAATTTCTCCAGCTGTGAAAGGTGCTGTCATTGTGCAGCAGTACTCCACTCTAGAGAGCACTATACCCGCCAAACACACACCGAAACTACGACGTTGGTACAACGTTCGAACAAGTTTTAACACCTAACCAGTTATAACAACCAATATAGCAAGTTGTAACAACGTTCTAATACGTCATAAACACGTTAAGCCAAGATGTAACAACTTTATTACAAGTTGTAACAAGCGGAAAATAGAGACAGTTTCGGTTTGTGTTTCCAGGGTATAGCGCCTTGAAGAGTATCATCATCGGTATAGCATCTCTAGTGTGAAAAGTTCTTGTTATCCAACCTGTCATTTTTCTTGCAGTTGTGACGGCTACTTTATTGTGTTCTTTAAGAGGTAAGATCTTCCGACACGAGTACACCCAAATTCTTTACATTGTTTTTTTCTCTCTTATGTTATGATATGACTGAGTTTGGCATGTGGTTTCCGTTTTTATATTTTCATTTTTTCCGTAGCACGGGAACTGGAACTTACCTTCGTTAAATGGTATATTATTTTCTGTAGCCCATTGAAAGACCTGATTTACATCTGAGTGGAGGTTTGCCGTGTCCTTCAAGAGGAAGGTTCGTCCTAGTAGGATTGTCCTGGTAGGTTTGTCCTGGTAGGTTTGTCCTGGTAGGTTTGTCCTGGTGGGTTTGGTCTGATAGGTTTGTCATGAGAAGTTTGTCCTCATAGGTTTGTCCTGGTAGGTTTGGTCTGATAGGTTTGTCATGAGAAGTTTGTCCTCATAGGTTTGTCCTGGTAGGTTTGTCCTGGTGGGTTTGTCCTGGTGGGTTTGTCCTGGTGGGTTTGTCCTGGTGGGTTTGTCCTGGTAGGTTTGTCCTGGTGGGTTTGTCCTGGTGGGTTTGTCCTGGTGGGTTTGTCCTGGTGGGTTTGGTCTGATAGGTTTGTCATGAGAAGTTTGTCCTCATAGGTTTGTCCTGGTAGGTTTGTCCTGGTGGGTTTGTCCTGGTGGGTTTGTCCTGGTGGGTTTGTCCTGGTAGGTTTGTCCTGGTGGGTTTGTCCTGGTGGGTTTGTCCTGGTGGGTTTGTCCTGGTAGGTTTGTCCTGGTGGGTTTGTCCTGGTGGGTTTGTCCTGGTAGGTTTGTCCTGGTAGGTTTGTCCTGGTGGGTTTGGTCTGATAGGTTTGTCATGAGAAGTTTGTCCTCATAGGTTTGTCCTGGTAGGTTTGGTCTGATAGGTTTGTCATGAGAAGTTTGTCCTCATAGGTTTGTCCTGGTAGGTTTGTCCTGGTGGGTTTGTCCTGGTGGGTTTGTCCTGGTGGGTTTGTCCTGGTGGGTTTGTCCTGGTAGGTTTGTCCTGGTGGGTTTGTCCTGGTGGGTTTGTCCTGGTGGGTTTGTCCTGGTGGGTTTGGTCTGATAGGTTTGTCATGAGAAGTTTGTCCTCATAGGTTTGTCCTGGTAGGTTTGTCCTGGTGGGTTTGTCCTGGTGGGTTTGTCCTGGTGGGTTTGTCCTGGTAGGTTTGTCCTGGTGGGTTTGTCCTGGTGGGTTTGTCCTGGTGGGTTTGTCCTGGTAGGTTTGTCCTGGTGGGTTTGTCCTGGTGGGTTTGTCCTGGTAGGTTTGTCCTGGTAGGTTTGTCCTGGTGGGTTTGGTCTGATAGGTTTGTCATGAGAAGTTTGTCCTCATAGGTTTGTCCTGGTAGGTTTGTCCTGGTAGGTTTGTCCTGGTGGGTTTGGTCTGATAGGTTTGTCATGAGAAGTTTGTCCTCATAGGTTTGTCCTGGTAGGTTTGTAATGGTGGGATTGTTCTGGGAGGTTTGTCTTGGAAGGTTTGTTATAGTAGGTTTGTTATGGTGGGGTTGTCCCAGGTAGGTTTGTCCTAGTTGTGAGGAATTGACCTGTGAGATTTATATTTGTTTAAATTTATATGAATTTATATAGAATTTATATTTTACGTTAATTTATATGAATTTATATTTTACCTTAATTTATATACATTTATATAGAAGTTATATCTTACAGTTAAATGATATATTTCGATACCAAATTGTATGATTATTACGGCCACTATGGGTAGCAACCGGGTTCTTTGATGGTGGAACCAAAGTACTAATATCCGACCCCAAGTCGGTAGTGGCTTTCAAGGACTAGGCTTGGTAATGGAAGTAATAAAATGGGGGGAGAGCTGAAATGAACACAGCACTTCATCCTTTATCAAGATATTCACTTAACTTATTATCACTTTCCCATCACCTTAAATATAAAATGAACTAATATTACTACACTTGGATATTTACATGTGTAGCTCTCACATAGGACACTGAGCACTCCTCGATGCTAACACGATGCAGCCTGTGTCAACTTCCATGTTTCCTCAACACACAGCACCGTCCTCAACCAGTACTGCGAAATACCAACGAGTCTACCCTTGCCATGGGCCAGCCTACCGACAGTAAACACTAGGTGCCTCCTGTGACTGCCCACAATCACTCTCCAGCCTGGTGCTGGCAGAGAACTTCAGCCACGCGCTGACAGGGGCCACTACATAGACAAACACAAAGATATCTCACCCCTGGCAGGAGCCTCTAGCGACGAGCTAGTTACACTCCTCCATGACACCTTACTGCCAGTCGTCTCTCCCTTCGCCAGTCCTGGGTTACGCCGACTCCTTTCACTGCCACTCCACTGGCAGAAAGCAGATACCACACGGTTACTCTTCGGTGGGGGCTCACTTAGTCGTCAAGCAGAATTAAGTAGAGAGAGAGAGATTAGGCTGCCCAGGGTAGACTGCTTGTCTTCGTCCCACTGCAGCCCTACGTCGCCTCTGTGGATACAGACACGTCATCAGTAAACTGGCCGGGACTGGTGAAATACCACTTACTGACTCTGGCATTGACATACAGATCATATCACAACAGATGGCTCTAATTTCTAGTCGCCACCTCACCAGAGGTCATCCACAGCGACTCCTTTAGCTGACCAAGGCAGGAATCTAGAGCGTTTAGCAGGTATTAGCCACCACCAGATGGCAGTGTCCACATTACGTCCGATACTGTGGGGGTGAGGGAGCAGACTCACAGATGGCGCTGACGTCGCTACTCCATACTCCGACGATGTGGTCGGGTTCGTAAAAATGATGGAGTGGACTGTATTTCTAAAAAAAATTCTCAAATCGCTTTCCTTACACATAATGGGGGGTTTATTGTTTTCTATGTAGTCAATCAAAATTATTGATTATCAGACATACACTACAGCATTAAAATACATATATTAGTAATTAAAATTGGGAGGCCTTATCTTTTTGTAAGTAGGCCTGGGCCACCAGTTATGAACAAGGATGATCACACCAAATAATCCTGGTGGTTGAGGCTGGCATCAACATCATGTACTGGTGTACCAAGTTAGTGTTCTGCTTCCTCTTCTATTGTTCCTGTCAAGGCACTTGCAGTAATAGCAGTAATCCTATATATATGACAGCTATATCAGAGGAAATATTGGTAATTTACATAAAGAGATGAGAATACTGCTCACCATGGGTTGGTCGCTGTCTCGTGTTCTAACCGGAAAATAATCCTATCTGCCTAACATTACTGGCCAGGAATGATCAGATAAAATTTCGGATTTGGACACCTGCCTTGTTTTGATGATGACTGCGTGTTGATAATGGAAGCACTAATTTACTCTCCATAACACTTCGTCCAAGGGAGTTTATAGGAGCTGATCTGCTCCAGCGACTTTGTTGACTAAAATTAACACTGGATGACCACGTCCTCGACTGACGCCCTGGCTCTCTTCTCCTGATGACAAGAAGTGGTAGAAAAGTCACATTTACTCTATTTTGGTACTAATAATTAAGTTGATTCAAGTGGGTTGGTTTTATGATGTTTACAGTCCAAAGACTGTTGTATTAAGAATGTTCCCAAGAGAATTATCTGGTGAAATTAATAGCGACATTTAGCAATAATATCCTATATTCTATTGACGGAAAATTCTACAGCCGTGTTCTATGAGTGAATTTATTTATACAACCCAGCAGCAATATTATCTGCTTATTGTATTTATACAACCCAGCAGCAATATTATCTGCTTATTGTATTTATACAACCCAGCAGCAATATTATCTGCGTATTGTATTTATACAACCCAGCAGCAATATTATCTGCTTATTGTATTTATACAACCCAGCAGCAATATTATCTGCGTATTGTATTGAATATTAGTAAATGGTTTCAGGTTTTCCGACACTGGTGTTTTCCTGGTAGGTTTGTTCTGAAAGGTTTGTCCTAGTAGATTTGTCCTGGTATGTTTGTCCTGGTTGGTTTGTTCTGGTGGAGTTGTCCTGGTTGGTTTGTTCTGGTGGAGTTGTCCTGGTTGGTTTGTCCTGGTAAGTTTGTCCTCATAGGGTTGTCCTGGTTGGTTTTCCTGGTAGGATTGTCCTGGTGGTGTTGTCCTAGTCGGTTTGTCCTGGTAGGGTAGTTCTGGTAGGTTTGATCTGGAAGGTTTGTCCTAGTAGTTTGTCCTGGTAAGTTTGTCCTCATAGGGTTGTCCTGGTAGGTTTGTCCTGGTGGGTTTGTCCTGGTAGGTTTGTCCTGGTAAGTTTGTCCTGGTTTGTTTGTCTGGGTGGGGTAGTTCTGGTGGAGTTGTCCTGGTCAGTTTGTTCATGTAGGGTTGTCCTGGTGGGTTTGTTCTGAAAGGTTTGTCCTTGTAGTTTGTCCTGGTGGGGTTGTCCTAGGTTTTTTATTTATATTTTTTGAGATGTATACAAGAGTTGTTACATTCTTGTAGAGCCACTAGTACGCGTAGCGTTTCGGGCAAGTCCTTAATCCTATGGTCCCTGGAATACGATCCCCGCCGCGAAGAATCGTTGTTACAACCAAGTACACATTTTACTGTTGAGTTAAACAGAGGCTACAGTTAAGGATTTGCGCCCAGTAAATCCTCCCCGGCCAGGATACGAACCCATGACAATGCGCTCGCGGAACGCCAGGCGAGTGTCTTACCACTACACCACGGAGACTAAAAGTAGTTTGTCCTGGTGGGGTTGTTGTAACAACTGAAGCTGTTTTAAAACAAGAATTGTATGGGAGGCAGTGGGATACGCCCTTGTACAAAAGTTAGAGGCAAGTGGTAGTGACCTGACTCTGGGAGTACGAGGCATCTCTCCTGGGATTAGCGGTTTAGGTCACAAAATGGCCGGTGCCTTTGTCTTAAGCAACGTATAATGAATTATTTTACAGAATTCAGTAATTTAGAGAAATTCAAGTCTTCATTCAAATTGTATTCAATAGTATTCCTGTTTAAAGTATCAAGAGTATTCTCAATTGTCGGAATATTGAGTAAGTCACATTCAGTGACGTCACTAGCCGGGACTAGCCTCGGACGCGGAGCAACTTTGACGACCCCGCGGTCAAGGGTCACCAAAGCCTTCCACATTTAGTAATTCTCAAAGGTCAAATAGCCATTTTGTAATGGGAAATAGCCTTTCCCTAAGATGCCTGTGCAATTACCTTCAGTTTAAAAGAGTTCAACCATCTGGGCTGTTCAGGCCAGCAGAGATTAGTTGTTCACCTTAAACCCTGCTAGTAAACTTAGTGAGCCTGGCGTAGGAATACCCCCTAGCGCTGACCAGCTGTGAGGAAGGCAGAGTGAGGGAGGTTCAGTATGGACCGGTCAACAACTGAGAGAGGTGATCCATCGCCACCTCTCCCCATGATCAGCACTACATCTAGCTGGTCGCAGTAAAAGGTAGAGCTTGCTATAATTTTGTATAGGAAATTAGTTCACATCATGCCTCTAGGGAGTGTTTTTATTTAGATTGTTTAGATTTTGAATAAATAAACAGATTGTTATTTGCATCTCAATATTTCCATTTCATGCTCTCATTGTCCTTGGCACGTGTCCTCCACGAGTCTGAGTTTAGTTGGGCCGCAAGCCCAACAAAGCGTAAGAGTTCAGTTATCCCATTATATGCTATAATTTCCCACACTTAACGTAGCTTCTTCCCTCCTCTTCCAAGTAATTGGGGATCAAGCCCCAAGGTGTTGATGGGTGATTAATCGGTCCAGACCCCGATTAATTAACGCTTCGTGTTAATGGTCTGGTGGTGGCAGCAGAAGGGGATTCTTGAGGTTGCGAGGAGTCTATAGTATCACGTCGTGAGGCTGTAGAATCTTAGCCGGTCAAGCGGCTTAAGATCAAGTGACGTGGGATTCGGCTAGAAGTAACTCTGGGGTCCCTTGGTAGAGGAGAAGAAAATAGAATACGGGCGGGGGGGGGGGGGTAAGGGTGATTTATGAGAAGATCAGAGACGATAACCCCCCCCCCCCCCCCGTGTTACATTGTCCTGGTACGTTGGTCCTGGTGAGGTTGTCCTGGTGGGGATATATTAGTGGGGTTGTCCTGGTGGGGATATATTAGTGGGGTTGTCCTGGTGGGGATATATTAGTGGGGTTGTCCTGGTGGGGGTTGTCCTGGTGGGGTTGTCCTGGTGGGGTGTCCTGGTGGGGTTGTCTTGGAGGGGTTGTCCTCGTAGGTTGTCCTGGTGGGGTGTCCTGGTGGGGTTGTCCTGGTGGGGTTGTCCTGGTGGGGTGTCCTGGTGGGGTTGTCCTGGTGAGGTGTCCTGGTAGGTTGTCCTGGTGGGGTGTCCTGGTGGGGTTGTCGTGGTAAGTTTGCCCTGGTAGGTTTGTCCTGGTGGGGTTGTCATAGTGAGTTTGTCCTGGTGGGTTTGTCCTGGTGGGGTTGTCCTGGTGGGGTGTCCTGGTGGGGTTGTCCTGGTGGGGTTGTCCTGGTGAGGTTGTCCTGGTGGGGTTGCCCAGGTGGGTTGTCCTGGTGGGGTTGTCCTGGTGGGGTTGTCCTGGTGGGGTTGTCCCGGTAGGGTTGTCCTGGTGGGGTTGTCCCGGTAGGGTTGTCCTGGTGGGGTTGTCCTGGTGGGGTTGTCCCGGTAGGGTTGTCCCGGTGGGGTTGTCCTGGGAGGGTTGTCCTGGTGGGGTTGTCCTGGTGGGGTTGTCCCGGTGGGGTTGTCCCGGTAGGGTTGTCCCGGTGGGGTTGTCCCGGTGGGGTTGTCCCGGTGGGGTTGTCCCGGTAGGGTTGTCCCGGTAGGGTTGTCCCGGTAGGGTTGTCCCGGTAGGGTTGTCCCGGTGGGGTTGTCCCGGTGGGGTTGTCCCGGTGGGGTTGTCCCGGTGGGGTTGTCCCGGTGGGGTTGTCCCGGTGGGGTTGTCCCGGTGGGGTTATCCCAGTGGGGTTGTCCTGGTGGGGTTGTCCCGGTGGGGTTGTCCTGGTGGGGTTGTCCCGGTGGGGTTGTCCTGGTGGGGTTGTGCTGGAGGGGTTGTCCTGGTGGGGTTGTCCTGGTGAGGTTGTCCTGGTGGGGTTGTCCTGGTTGGTTGTGCTGGAGGGGTTGTCCTGGTGGGGTTGTCCTGGTGGGGTTGTGCTGGAGGGGTTGTCCTGGTGGGGTTGTCCTGGTGGGGTTGTGCTGGAGGGGTTGTCCTGGTGGGGTTGTCCTGGTTGGTTGTGCTGGAGGGGTTGTCCTGGTGGGGTTGTCCTGGTGAGGTTGTCCTGGTGGTGGCTCTACTGGTCTCTGGTATTTAAGCGGTCTCAAGAAGCTACTGGAGAACCTTTGAGATATGACGTCACACCTCAATGTTGAGCGGTAGCCAATGGCAGCTGCCGGTCAGGCGTGACGTCACACCACAATTTTATGCGCTAGCCAATGGCAGCTGCCGGTCAGGCGTCACGTCACACCTCAATGTTATGTGGTAGCCAATGGCAGCTGCCGGTCAGGCGTGACGTCACACATGTCAGCAGCTTTCTTGCCTGGAAGGTTCAGTTTGTGTCCAGCCTTGGGACGGGAAACACATTCGCTCCATCTCTCTCCAGGAAAGTCTTGATACGAGATACCTTATTTGGTAAGTCTTGGTGAGAGATGATGCAAGTAAAGGCTGAGAAGAGATGGTGAGTGACGTGATAAGGTACTTCAACCAGCCTCGTGGGGACAGGTAGACTGGCGCCCGTCTCGTGGGACGGGAAGCCTGGCGCCCGTCTCGTGGGACGGGAAGCCTGGCGCCCGTCTCGTGGAGCCACTGTCTGTGGTCGTGGGACGGGAAGCCTGGCGCCCGTCTCGTGGAGCCACTGTCTGTGGTCGTGGGACGGGAAGCCTGGCGCCCGTCACGTGAAGCCACTGTCTGTAGTCGTGGGACGGGAAGCCTGGCGCCCGTCTCGTGGAGCCACTGTCTGTGGTCGTGGGACGGGAAGCCTGGCGCCCGTCTCGTGGAGCCACTGTCTGTGGTCGTGGGACGGGAAGCCTGGTGCCAGTCTCGTGAAGTCACTGTCTGTGGTCGTGGGACGGGAAGCCTGGCGCCCGTCTCGTGGAGCCACTGTCTGTGGTCGTGGGACGGGAAGCCTGGCGCCCGTCTCGTGGAGCCACTGTCTGTGGTCGTGGGACGGGAAGCCTGGCGCCCGTCTCGTGGAGCCACTGTCTGTGGTCGT
This sequence comes from Procambarus clarkii, assembly GCF_040958095.1. Classification (NCBI taxonomy): domain Eukaryota; kingdom Metazoa; phylum Arthropoda; class Malacostraca; order Decapoda; family Cambaridae; genus Procambarus; species Procambarus clarkii. The sequence continues at coordinate 16,625,775 of NC_091199.1, read as the reverse complement.
GGGACGGGAAGCCTGGCGCCCGTCTCGTGAAGCCACTGTCTGTGGTCGTGGGACGGGATGCCTGGCGCCCGTCTCGTGAAGCCACTGTCTGTGGTCGTGGGACGGGAAGCCTGGCGCCCGTCTCGTGAAGCCACTGTCTGTGGTCGTGGGACGGGAAGCCTGGCGCCCGTCTCGTGAAGCCACTGTCTGTGGTCGTGGGACGGGATGCCTGGCGCCCGTCTCGTGAAGCCACTGTCTGTGGTCGTGGGACGGGATGCCTGGCGCCCGTCTCGTGGAGCCACTGTCTGTGGTCGTGGGACGGGAAGCCTGGCGCCCGTCTCGTGAAGCCACTGTCTGTGGTCGTGGGACGGGAAGCCTGGCGCCCGTCTCGTGAAGCCACTGTCTGTGGTCCACGGCTTCTTAAGACGAGACATGTTAAAATATGTTAAAGGTTGTGCTTATGGGTATTGAGCTCCGGCTCTTTGGTCCCGCCTCTCAACCGTCAATCAACTAGTGTACAGATGCCTGAGCCTACTGGATTCCTAGTAGGTTTCTAACTACTCTGACACTGAAAAGGTTTTTTCTTACGTCCCTGTGGCTCATTTGGGTACTGAGGGTGTTGTGGGGGTGAGTGGTCGAGCACGGACACAAGGAGTCACTATGCTATACACCTCCAAGTGACATTTATTTTTTCAATTAATTATGTGTTTGTGCTGGATTTAGAGCTGTTGTAACTTGGAAGATCATATGACTGTATTTCCAGTGTTGTTTCCTGAGGCCACACTGACAGGTGCCCTCAGTGTGAACACTGCCACACTGACAGGTGCCCTCAGTGTGAACACTGCCACGCTGACAGGTGCCCTCAGTGTGAACACTGCCACACTGACAGGTGCCCTCAGTGTGAACACTGCCACACTGACAGGTGCCCTCAGTGTGAACACTGCCACGCTGACAGGTGCCCTCAGTGTGAACACTGCCACGCTGACAGGTGCCCTCAGTGTGAACACTGCCACGCTGACAGGTGCCCTCAGTGTGAACACTGCCACACTGACAGGTGCCCTCAGTGTGAACACTGCCTCGCTGACAGGTGCCCTCAGTGTGAACACTGCCACACTGACAGGTGCCCTCAGTGTGAACACTGCCACGCTGACAGGTGCCCTCAGTGTGAACACTGCCACGCTGACAGGTGCCCTCAGTGTGAACACTGCCACACTGACAGGTGCCCTCAGTGTGAACACTGCCACGCTGACAGGTGCCCTCAGTGTGAACACTGCCACGCTGACAGGTGCCCTCAGTGTGAACACTGCCACGCTGACAGGTGCCCTCAGTGTGAACACTGCCACGCTGACAGGTGCCCTCAGTGTGAACACTGCCACGCTGACAGGTGCCCTCAGTGTGAACACTGCCACGCTGACAGGTGCCCTCAGTGTGAACACTGCCACGCTGACAGGTGCCCTCAGTGTGAACACTGCCTCGCTGACAGGTGCCCTCAGTGTGAACACTGCCTCGCTGACAGGTGCCCTCAGTGTGAACACTGCCTCGCTGACAGGTGCCCTCAGTGTGAACACTGCCACGCTGACAGGTGCCCTCAGTGTGAACACTGCCACACTGACAGGTGCCCTCAGTGTGAACACTGCCACGCTGACAGGTGCCCTCAGTGTGAACACTGCCACGCTGACAGGTGCCCTCAGTGTGAACACTGCAACGCTGACAGGTGCCCTCAGTGTGAACACTGCCACATTGACAGGTGCCCTCAGTGTGAACACTGCCACACTGACAGGTGCCCTCAGTGTGAACACTGCAACGCTGACAGGTGCCCTCAGTGTGAACACTGCCACGCTGACAGGTGCCCTCAGTGTGAACACTGCCACGCTGACAGGTGCCCTCAGTGTGAACACTGCCTCGCTGACAGGTGCCCTCAGTGTGAACACTGCCACACTGACAGGTGCCCTCAGTGTGAACACTGCCACACTGACAGGTGCCCTCAGTGTGAACACTGCCACGCTGACAGGTGCCCTCAGTGTGAACACTGCAACGCTGACAGGTGCCCTCAGTGTGAACACTGCCACGCTGACAGGTGCCCTCAGTGTGAACACTGCCACACTGACAGGTGCCCTCAGTGTGAACACTGCCACACTGACAGGTGCCCTCAGTGTGAACACTGCCACACTGACAGGTGCCCTCAGTGTGAACACTGCCACACTGACAGGTGCCCTCAGTGTGAACACTGCCACACTGACAGGTGCCCTCAGTGTGAACACTGCCACACTGACAGGTGCCCTCAGTGTGAACACTGCCACACTGACAGGTGCCCTCAGTGTGAACACTGCAACGCTGACAGGTGCCCTCAGTGTGAACACTGCCACGCTGACAGGTGCCCTCAGTGTGAACACTGCCTCGCTGACAGGTGCCCTCAGTGTGAACACTGCCACACTGACAGGTGCCCTCAGTGTGAACACTGCCACATTGACAGGTGCCCTCAGTGTGAACACTGCCACGCTGACAGGTGCCCTCAGTGTGAACACTGCAACGCTGACAGGTGCCCTCAGTGTGAACACTGCCACGCTGACAGGTGCCCTCAGTGTGAACACTGCCACACTGACAGGTGCCCTCAGTGTGAACACTGCCTCGCTGACAGGTGCCCTCAGTGTGAACACTGCCACATTGACAGGTGCCCTCAGTGTGAACACTGCCACATTGACAGGTGCCCTCAGTGTGAACACTGCCACACTGACAGGTGCCCTCAGTGTGAACACTGCCACACTGACAGGTGCCCTCAGTGTGAACACTGCCTCGCTGACAGGTGCCCTCAGTGTGAACACTGCCACACTGACAGGTGCCCTCAGTGTGAACACTGCCACGCTGACAGGTGCCCTCAGTGTGAACACTGCCTCGCTGACAGGTGCCCTCAGTGTGAACACTGCCACACTGACAGGTGCCCTCAGTGTGAACACTGCCTCGCTGACAGGTGCCCTCAGTGTGAACACTGCCACGCTGACAGGTGCCCTCAGTGTGAACACTGCCTCGCTGACAGGTGCCCTCAGTGTGAACACTTCCACACTGACAGGTGCCCTCAGTGTGAACACTGCCTCGCTGACAGGTGCCCTCAGTGTGAACACTGCCACACTGACAGGTGCCCTCAGTGTGAACACTGCCTCGCTGACAGGTGCCCTCAGTGTGAACACTGCCTCGCTGACAGGTGCCCTTAGTGTGAACACTGCCACACTGACAGGTGCCCTCAGTGTGAACACTGCCACGCTGACAGGTGCCCTCAGTGTGAACACTGCCACACTGACAGGTGCCCTCAGTGTGAACACTGCCACGCTGACAGGTGCCCTCAGTGTGAACACTGCCACACTGACAGGTGCCCTCAGTGTGAACACTGCCACACTGACAGGTGCCCTCAGTGTGAACACTGCCTCGCTGACAGGTGCCCTCAGTGTGAACACTGCCACACTGACAGGTGCCCTCAGTGTGAACACTGCCACACTGACAGGTGCCCTCAGTGTGAACACTGCCACACTGACAGGTGCCCTCAGTGTGAACACTACCACACAGACAGGTGTCCTCAACATGAACACTACCACACAGACAGGTGTCCTCGGCATGAACACTACCACACAGACAGGTGCCTCGCTGACAGGTGCCCTGAACATGAACACTGCTACACTGACAGGTGCCATACTGACAGGTGCCCTGAACATGAACACTGCAACACTGACAGGTGCACTCTGTGGCAGGGTTAAGCCCTACGGCCCCAGTAGTGACCTTATCACTTGGCGTGGCTCCATCTCTCGTTGTCACCGCAGCACCTTTTACCCCCTCTCTTACTGGGGATGCTCGGCGCCTCCGCACCTCCCACGCGCTTCATTCCTTCCCAATGTCCCTCTTTCCAGGCTTTGTTTGGTCCTTCTACATGAGCTAAATGTTTTGATCTTAGTCATGTTGACCCTACTCGTCCTGATTATTTATTCCTCTATAAACACCTTGTTGATTCGGTGGGTACGTTTGCCCCGTACTGGTACCCGTGAAGTTACAGCTCCTTCTCAGGAGGCGGTGGGCCTCTTGGATTCTTTGTCCTGCATTGGGGAGACCCCAGTTCGCATCTCCAAAAATGCCTGGTTAAATGCCAGCATTAATACAGTTCTCCACCCGTACCATGGTGCGACTGGTGACAGGGACCTGAAAGACTGTGAGGATAATAAATGTATCCTTGAGTCCCAAGGCCATTCTATCATCTAGGTGGATACCTTCACTCGACCACCTCGTGATCGTCGTCAGGCTCTTCACGTTGTGAAAGTCACGTTTGACATTAGGTTCCTTCCGTCTTCCATCATTCTTGATGGTGCCAGATGCTCCGTTCAGGAGTACATCCCCTCTCCTCGCCTCTGCAGCAGGTGCTGGAGATATGGGCATGGTCCCTTCAAGTGCACAAGTGAGGTCTCTCTCTCTCTGCCCCTTATGTGTAACCTTGGGTCATTCTTAGACGGAGAGCTCTATTCTTTCCAAGCTCTCTTCATCAATTGTGGTGACCCCCTTCCCTCACCCTGCCTGCTCCCGTGCATGTGTGCACTACAAACTTGAGGAAGCCATTCTCTGTTTGAAGCATCGTGATCATTGTCTTTTTCCCTGAGGCTTGGCGCCAGGTTTACCGTCTTCACTCTTTCTCTGGCATATCTTATGCTCGTGTGTTGCATTCCAATTATCCTCACCCCTCTCTTGCTTTCTCAGTTTCACAACCGTTTCAAGGCCTTGAACCTCAACATCTCCACCACCACCACCTAGTCTGTTCCTTTGCGTTCTAGGCCAGAGGGTTTTCCTCTTACTTCTCCATCTGGGGATTCTTTCCCGTTCTTCCTTGTCTTCTGTGCCCTTTTTCCCTTCTCGCCCCACTCCTTCTCAGCCCTCCTCTTTGTCTCGTGGCCCTGCTCACCGCCTGTCTCTTCGGTCCATTGTTCGTCCTCCTCCCAGCGTTCTTCCTGTTGATCGTTCCCATTCTCCTTCTCTTGTTGAAACTGTCGAGATGGTAGCCCAGTATATTGCTGATGGTACACCTGTTTCTCTACGTCAGAAGCGTAAAGCCTGGCTCCTCTCCTTCCTCCCCCTCGGCAGGTAAAAATGGTAAAAAGATACAATATATATTCTCACTTTCCGACTCCGACTCTCTCTGCTTCCCCTCCTATTTCAGTGGCTGAGTTGCCTGTCCTGCTATGGAGTTTCCCTTGGTCCTAGATCCTCTCTTGGATGCCATGCTTGATCCTGTGCCCTCTCCTGTTTCTGTCCTACCTGGCCCCGATTTCCTTTGCCGATTTTCCTCTCCACTGCCTCCTAGCGCTCCGGACTCTGTCAGTTCGCCTCTTGTCAGTTCTCCCACTCCCTTGACTCCATTATCATTGCTTACCTTTACCCCATCATCCCGATTTTACTGATCCTGGTCCTGATCTTCCTTAGTCTACTGTGTTCTTCTTTGCTTTTGTTTCTCCCTTGTTATCTCTGTTTCTGCTCTCTCTCTTTTGTCTATGTCTGTTCTTCAATGGAATGTTCATGGTTTTTATGCCAATTTCCATGAACTCCAACTTCTGATCGCACAGTTTTCCCGGCCTTGTGTTTGTCTCCAGGAGCCGATGCTTGGCGCTCATTCTGGTCACTCCCTTGGTTACTCCTTTCTCTCTTCCCCTCCAGCTCTTACTGGGGCCCATAACATTACTGCTCTCTTGATCCATCATGTTTTTTCTTCGTCCCCCTACGTTTTCAGTCACACAATCAGTGTTCTGTGGCCCGTATCTTTGTGAGTAAATGGTATACAGTCTGTTCCATTTATCTCCCTCCCAAATGTCCCACTTTCTCTTCCTAATCTTAAACAGCTGTTAGACTCCTTTCCTGGGCTCCTCTTGGGTGATTTTAACTGTCAGTATACCCTCTGGGGTGATGTTGACAAATGCCCAGGGCTGCCTTCTTGAACCATGTGTCCTCTCTTCTTCTCCTCTGTCTCTTCTGCATTCTGGTGAACCCACTCATGTTGACTCCCGCACTCGCACTCTCTCCTGTCTTGATCTTTCTCTCTGATAATCTTCTTTTTATTTGGATTTCACTTAGTGGGTTCTTGATGACCTCCATAACAGTGACCATTTCTCCATCCTTATTGCCTTCTTCTCTTTTCAACCTCCTCTCTCCTTCCCTAGGTGGCATATTACCAAAGCCGACTGCAAATTCTTCAACTTACGCACTACCCTTTTCGACCTCTCTGATCTGCCTCTCCCTCAAGCCCTCCTGTTATTTCACAACAGAGTTTTTGATGCTGCCATCTGCTCTGTTTCTCGCTCTACCACCTGGGAGGCACATTCTCTGGTGGAATCCAGACTGTGCTTGGGCTGTCTGCTGTAAGCGTTTAGTCTGGAAGAAAGCTCATCGTCGATGGACGCCCGATTCTTTTATTTTGTTTCAGAAGGCATGCGCAGTGGCCCGTTGGGCCATCCATATGGCTAAGCATGAGAGTTGGAGATCTTTTGTTTCCACCATTACAAATGACATTCCTCTGCCCCTGATCTGGAAGAAAATCCACAAGATAACAGGTAAGTTTGTTCCAGATGTCTCGCTAGTCTTTTACCTCCATGGTTCTATTGTAGCAGATCCGGTGTTGGTCGTGACCGAACTGGGTTTTAACTTTTCGACTGTTACCTCCGGTTTTTATCTTCCTCCTTCTTTCCTTACTCATAAGATACTTCATGAATCTTGTCCCTTAGATTTTTGCACTCATCTTTAGCTTCCGTATAACGATTCTTTCTCTCAGAACTCCAGTCTGCCCCGGTCGTTTGCGGTCCTAGGCGGCAGGCTCAGATGAGATGCTTCGCCATCTCCCACTATGATTGTTTCAGTATTTACGGAATGTTTATAACCTTGTCTGGGAGTCGTTGTCAGACTTTAGGCAGTTGTTCTTCCTATTCAGAAACCTGGTTTTCAAGGGTTATCCCCTACAGACTTCTGCCCCATTGCTCTAACGAGTTGTATCTGCAAACTCTTTGAACGTATGGTCAATGTCCGTCTGATGTGGTTCTTGGAACGCTATCATCATCTCTTCTCTTCTCAATTTGGCTTTCGCAAGTGCCGCAGCACGACTGATGTCTTGGTGAACTTGGAGGTCTATATTCGTACTGCCTATGCTGCAAAGACCTCTGTGGTTGCTGTCCTTTTTTACCAGGAAAGGCATATGACACCACCTGGAGATACCATATTCTGTCTCAAATACGTTCTTTTGGCCTTCGTGGTAATCTCCCTCTTCTTATAAAGCTTCCTCTCTAGTCATGCCTTTAGCGTGAGGCTTGGTACCACTCTCTCTGCCTCCTTTTGACAATACAAAGGTTTACCCTAAGGTAGCGTTTTGAGCATTACTATTTTCCTGGATGCCCTCAGTGGTCTTTTTTCCTTTCTTCTCTTTGGCGTTTTCTCATCTCTTTATTAACGATCTTACCCTCTGCTGTCAGGGTGATGACTCGCCTTTCCTCCAATGGCGGCTTCAACTTGCGATTGATGCCTTGTCGTCTTGGGCCACCAATCATGGCTTCAAGTTCTCTACAACTGAGACTAGTGCTATGACCTTTACTTGGAAGCAGGTCGTTCTTCGACCCTCTCTGTCGCTTTATGGTCATCCTCTTTTGTATAAGGATTCTGCTAAACTTAAAGATTATTCTTTGACACTCGCTTGTCTTGGTCATCTCATTTCTCTTATTTCCGAGTTGAATGCTCTAAGTCCTTAACTTACTTATGGTCTTGTCCCATATTTCCTGGGGAGCTGATAGGCGCACGCTCCTCCTCTCTTTACATTCTTCTCTCGTGCTGTCTAAATTCCATTATGGCTGTCCTGTTTACTCGTTTGCCTCTTCCTCAACTCTTCGAACTCTTGATGCCCTTCACCATACTGGGTTACGCTTCAGCTCTTGTGCCTTTCGTTTGATGCCTACTCTGTGCCTGAATATTGAAACTGGTGTCCTGTCCCTACTCCCTTCAGTAGCGATCGCCGTCATCGCTACTGTCTTCGCTACTTTGCACGGTTCCAACAACACCCTCACTCTTGCTTATGTGGTACTTTGACTATTATTCTTCCTGTGGGCCCTGTTCCCTTTCACCACCTTCCACTTTCTGTACGGTTGTCTCCCTTGCAAGGTTCTCTCTCGGCTCGTGTTACAATTGTTTCTCCTCATGTCATTCCAACCTTACCCCCATGGGGAGGCTTCCTCTTCTAATGTTTTGTAGGATCTTTAACCTCATGACTTAGGCTTTTACCCCTCCTACAGTTCTGAAACGCCTTTTCCTTGCTCACTTTTCTGCACACTCTCGCTAATTCTCCATCTTCACAGATGAGTCTAAATCTCCCCGACAGTGTAGGCTACTCTGTTGTGTTTCCTGACTGCACCTATATGTGTCGCCTGCCTCCGGAGGCTAGCATCATCACAGCAGAACTTTATGCAATTTTGTATCCTCTTTGTCAACTGCATTCTCGCTGTCAATCGTCCTTTGTTATTGTAGTTGACTCTCGGAACCACTGCAGGAACTTCGGACCCCGTCACCGCCGCCAACCAGTCACACCACCAGGCTCTGTACCCACAAGGCTCTGGGGGTCTCCTCGAGTAGGAAAAGCCTAATACCTCCCGAGGCACACTGCCATTTTAATGGTGGGGCCGCCTTCAAGCCTCTTCACAAGTGAAACGTAAACATAAATTTCTTGTTGTTGTTGCATCTTGCTGCCTCTAAAGAGTTATAAAACGAAATTAGGACACTTCTTTTGTGTATTTATAAGGCGTGGAGTATGACTTACAAGCGGAAGAGGAGAATACTAGATGGACACTGTAACACGTTGTTTAATTAACTACTTGTTAAACCTGATTATGTTAAGTCTCTCTCTCAGGTAATGCTGTTAAGAGTGATGACACTAATGTTAGTGATTGCTGGTGTTGGCAATGGCATTGGTGCTGGTGTTGGCGCTGGAGCAGGTGTTAGCGCTGGTGTCTGCCGCAGGTGGACAAATGTTGAAAAGATGGTGCCGCTGGTGGTGGGGGCGGTGTTGGAGAACGCCTCCCTCCATCACTGCTCCATCATCCTCGTTACTGATGGTTTACCATCATACATCACACTCTACCAGGTCAGTACTAATAGGTCACCATCATAAACCACACTACCTGGTGAGTACTGATGGTTCACCATCATACACCAGGTGAGTACTAATGGTTCACCATCATACTCCACACACTACCAGGTGACTACTGATTGTTCACCATGTCACGGTAATCTCTCTAGGAAGAGAGATTCGGCCTGCTCCATCATCACCTATTCTATCATACCACGTCTATATATTCAAGTACTGCAGCCACAAGAGCAACAACAACACCTCTGAAAACGTCTAGACAGAGTACCACCAGTCTACCTGCCCCATGGCCCGTCACCCTCCTCGCACCAGGTGACCCCATCATACACCACACTCTACCTGGTGAGTACTGGTGGTTCACCATCATACACCACACTCTACCAGGTGAGTACTGATGGTTCACCATCATACACCACACTACCTGGTGAGTACTGATGGTTCACCATCATACACCACTCTACCAGGTGAGTACTGGTGGTTCACCATCATACACCACACTACCTGGTGAGTACTGATGGTTCACCATCATACACCACACTCTACCTGGTGAGTACTGATGGTTCACCATCATACACCACACTACCTGGTGAGTACTGATGGTTCACCATCATACACCACTCTACCAGGTGAGTACTGGTGGTTCACCATCATACACCACACTACCTGGTGAGTACTGATGGTTCACCATCATACACCACACTCTACCTGGTGAGTACTGATGGTTCACCATCATACACCACACTCTACCAGGTGAGTACTGGTGGTTCACCATCATACACCACACTACCAGGTGAGTACTGATGGTTCACCATCATACACCACACTACCTGGTGAGTACTAATGGTTCACCATCATACACCACACTCTACCTGGTGAGTACTGATGGTTCACCATCATACACCACACTACCTGGTGAGTACTAATGGTTCACCATCATACACCACACTCTACCTGGTGAGTACTGATGGTTCACCATCATACACCACACTACCTGGTGAGTACTGATGGTTCACCATCATACACCACACTCTACCTGGTGAGTACTGATGGTTCACCATCATACACCACACTCTACCTGGTGAGTACTGATGGTTCACCATCATACACCACACTCTACCTGGTGAGTACTGATGGTTCACCATCATACACCACACTCTACCTGGTGAGTACTGATGGTTCACCATCATACACCACACTACCTGGTGAGTACTGATGGTTCACCATCATACACCACTCTACCAGGTGAGTACTGGTGGTTCACCATCATACACCACACTACCTGGGGAGTACTGATGGTTCACCATCATACACCACACTACCAGGTGAGTACTGATGGAACTTTAACAGAATTTTCTCCTACAGATCTATTCCATTTTATGCTAAATCTGATTTCTTTGTGATCACTGTTCCCTAGCTCACTCCCTATTTCGATGTCATTAATTTGTATTTCCTGTTAGTTAACACTAAATCTAAAATATTATTTTCCCCGTGTTGGTTATTTAATGTGTTGATTAAGAAAGCAATCTTCAATTAATTCTAGAAAATCTTCTGCTTCGTTTTTCCCTGTTCTGGTAATCCAGTTTATTCGACTAAAATTAAAGTCACCCATGACACAAATACTGTTAGATCTAGATGCTCTAGATATTTCATCCCATAGATGCTTTGCTTCCATTCGGTGTAAATTTGGTGGCCTATATATAACTCCTATTATAAGATTTTGTGCTTTTTCATTTAATTCTAGCCAAATAGTTGCTGAGTGTAGCTCAGTTTTGATTCCCTCTTTGAGACTACATTTCAAATTTTCCCTAACATATATGGCTACTCCCCCTCCTTGTCGAATATATCTATCTGTGTGAAATAGTTTAAATCCATTTATTTGATATTCAGCTAATAGTTCTCTATTTTCTTCATTCATCCACGTTTCGGTAAGTGCAATAATATCGATTGTTTTTATGTAAACAAGAGCATTTAAATCGTTTATTTTTGTTTCTTATTTTATCTTATTTTAGTTTCTTACTGTTCATGTAATATTCCGTAAGTGTATTGTTATTTTGAGGCTCCACTCCTTCCTTGATCATTTTGTCAAGTTGTTTCTCCTGCAAACACGAATTTTTAATACTTCCTTTAATACCTCCACAGGTTCCAACGAGTTGGCAACAGCAACCACCCCAGCCCTGGATAGATGCACCCCATCCCGAGCATACATGTCATTTCTTCCATAGAAGAGTTCCCAGTTATCTATAAATGATATTGCATTTGATTTACAATATTTATCCTGCCGGTAATTGACATCAGATGCCCTCGACAACCATACATTTCCAATTCCCTTTCCTGGAGGAATGCCACATATGATCGGGATTCCTCCCTTGCTCCTAACTAATTCTATGGTTGTCTTAAATCTCTGTGTCAGTGCCTCACTCCTAACTCGTCCTACACCATTTCCACCTGCACTGATACAAATAAAGGGTTTATTCGCATTACCAGCCATAATATCATTCATGTTGTTAACAATATCACCAATCCCTGCTCCCGGATTGCAAACCCTTAACCTGTTCCCCCTATCTCTAGCACAAAAAGTTGTATCCCGATACCTCACCTGTGAATCTCCTCCAACAACCAAAATTTGCTTAGGTCTTGACTTTCGAGGGAAGTACCACGTAGCATTCGTCCTCTTGCACGGCGAATGGGTTGGAAGTCCTTATGATATCTGTAAGTGGCCTTGTCTATATCTTCTTAAGACCCCTGTCCTTTACGACAATATAGTTCGACGACTTTCTACTGCTGCGTTCCTCTTTCGTTTCTTATTGACGGTATTTCGTCTGTCTTAGCTCCTTTATCTGTCTTTGCTCCTCCCGCAGTGAGTCCACCTCTGCCCTGAGAGCTCCACACAGCTCCCTCACTAGCAAAAGTTCACTCACTACAACTTCCTTTTTAAGTATCAGGACAATTGGAGCTCCAGCTACACACCCTCTCTCACTGTGACTACCTGAGTCTGACTCAACCAATGACCCCCGATGATGTATCACTGGGGTCACAGTGTGATGTATCACTGGGAGTCACAGTATGATGTATCACTGGGGGGTCACAGTGTGATGTATCACTGGGTCACAGTATGATGTATCACTGGGGGTCACAGTGTGATGTATCACTGGGGTCACTGTGATGTATCACTGGGGTCACAGTGTGATGTATCACTGGGGGTCACAGTATGATGTATCACTGGGGGTCACAGTGTGATGTATCACTGGGGGTCACAGTGTGATGTATCACTGGGGGTCACAGTGTGATGTATCAATGGGGTCACTGTGATGTATCACTGGGGTCACTGTGATGTATCACTGGGAGTCACAGTGTGATGTATCACTGGGGGTCACAGTGTGATGTATCACTGGGGGTCACAGTGTGATGTATCACTGGGGGTCACAGTGTGATGTATCACTGGGGTCACAGTGATGTATCACTGGGGGTCACAGTATGATGTATCACTGGGGGTCACAGTATGATGTATCACTGGGGGTCACAGTGTGATGTATCACTGGGGGTCACAGTGTGATGTATCACTGGGAGTCACAGTATGATGTATCACTGGGGTCACAGTATGATGTATCACTGGGGGTCACAGTATGTAACACAACATATAAATTAGTGGATAGTATTAGAGAATTGTACATAGAAAAAGGTATAAATGTAAAGTTGTGGAGGAGGCATCACACTAGGCTGTTTACACTACAGCCACGAGGCCTACACAGTGTAGGGGACGTCCCTCAGTAACAGTATACTCCCTCAGTGATAATATACTGGCAATATATACTGCAATACGGGAAAGTAGATCTAGGAACTAGTAATAGAGTAAGTGAATAACATTGCAGGCCAGAAGAAAGCAGAAATTCCTTTAGGATATTACAGGCAAATAATCAGTGTATAAATCAAGTAACTGGCAACCGGTGGCATCCTGCCCCCGACCTGGGACAAACAACGATCAACTAGACGATCCCAAGAGGACCATATTTTCTCCACAAGGCGATAAGTACCCCCCACATAAACTTGAACAAATAAACATATGTAATATTATAAATATACTGTATACATAATATATATACATACATATAATATTATAAATATATGCATATAATATTATAACATCACAAACCCAACATGGAGGTGTGTGGAGGCTGCTTTAAGTCACTTCGGAAGAGTGTTGTAGGCATTGTATGTAACATTTGTAACATAAGATTTCACCTGAGTTGTACAGGATTACATACACAATATGACAACCGGGAAGGTAACTACTGGATCTGTCAAAGAGACAGACAGTTGTGGGAAAACATCACCAAACTAATGAATAACATTCCTGAAGTACACAGGCTACAATTCACACAAAAGCTACCAGAAATATATGCAGAGTATATAAAGACAGCAACGAACTCTGAGCACAACCCAGGGACTGAGAATTTAGAGAATCAAAGTAGAAATGTAGAAGGGTATAGTGTCGAGGTACACAAAAATGAAGGCAATATTGTAGAGCACACTGGTGATATGAATAAGGAGAGAAAAAATGAGACGAATGAGAACACAAATGAGAAAGACGAAAGCAACAAGGAGAAAGATAAGGGCAATACCGAGAATGAATGCAGAAACGAGAAAGTTGGAACAAAAAACACAGAGGACTTGGGTAGCCAAGTCGTGCACGGGTACAAACAAGAATAATATAATCACAGATGAAAATATTTGCAGGTATTATGCAAAAGGACAGTGTAGATATGGGCCCAGAGGCACGGAATGCTCATTCATGCACCCACGGAAATGCCGAAACTGGTTAGGGAAAGGCAGATGTTGTGATACAGAGTGTAGATATTTTCACCCTAAGCTATGCAAACTCTCAGTTAATGAGAGGAAATGCTACGATCTTCATTGCCCTGATTTCCACGTCAGAGGTACACAGCGCTATATAAGAAAGGAGGTCCAATATAATAGCCCTGAAATTTTTTTAGAGGCAGGTACAAACAGAGGGAGAAACAGACAGGCAGAAACGTGGCAGGAGTACGGATGGAGAAGGGAAAATGCCCAAAACTGGACTAGGTTCGTCATCAAGCTCACACATACTACACCCCCCAACAACACAGAGACTACCACACTCCCTAGTATCACTTCCAAAACTGGACAAACCATTGCCACAACAACACACCCTGGGTCAGGGTAGAGAGGAGGGAGAACTACCAAAACCTTCCAGAAGTGACACACAATATGGACAATCATTCATATTTGCAAACATTCAAGGTTTAAAGCCAAAGTCAAGAAATAAAGTTAAGTTCATAAATGGCCTCCTATTAGAGTCAAACTCAATATTTGGGGCATTCACGGAAACTCGTAAAAAATATTACATAGATGGTGAAATCTGGATTCCAAATTATAATTTATATAGACGTGATAGAAAAACTAGATCAAATGGAGGAGTAGGTCTGTATATTAAAGAAGACCTGGTATGCACAGAACTACTAAACTCAACTAATGAGGTGGAAGAGGTACTTGGAATTAAGGTAGAGAAGCTAAACCTAATTATTATTCTAATATATAAACCGCCAGATATTGGCAACCTGTCCTCTTAAAAAGAACGTCGCCTTTGCCGTTTGCCCGTATGGCCGAATATGGACGTAATTTGAGAGTTAAAAAATATTGAAAATAAATTTGAGATTTTTTTTTTCAACAACAGTAAGGTAAGGGTCCTCTGATAGGTTAGGTGGGCAGGAAATTCCCATAAAGTTTCAAAATGTTATGAAAAACGTTAAATGAAAGTTCCTCTTCTAAGGTGTCCGAGGAGGGCCGGACGACTCAAACAGAAAACGGAACAGTACGTCACTTTTGTGAGTCGATTTCATTTCAAATTGCGTCCAAATTTGGCCATAGTGCGCATACGAGCCAAAAGTGACGTTATTTTTAAGAGGACGGGTTGAGATACAACGGTTGAGGAATTCACAGAGCAGATGCACAAAATAGAGAACATACTTGACAACCTAGCAAACCCAGCTCCAGATATTATCTTCCTTGGAGATTTCAATTTACCGAGTCTAAGATGGAGAATGGCAAACAAAAATATCATAGCAGGGAATGACCCGGGAAATAACCAACCACAGGTCAGAGAACTTTTGAGATTCTGTGACAAATTCTCGCTCAATCAACAAATTACAGAACCAACTAGGAACGAAAACACACTAGACTTGTTATTCACAAAAAATGATGAACTAATCAGAGACATTACAATCTCAGATACTTCATACTCAGACCATAAGCTCATTAAAGTGCGAACCAGCATAAATAACGGTAGTAGGTCTAAGAGACCCAACAAGCGAGAAGGAATATTCAGTCAATTCAATTTCAACAATAAGAGGATTGACTGGGAAAAATTAAATGTAGACTTTGCAACCATTCAATGGGAGACGGTCTTAAGCGACAAAACTCCCACACAGGTAATAGCTCAACTGACAGCTGAAGCTTACAAGGTCTGCTTGAAGCACGTACCTGTGAGGAGGGGCAGAAAGAGGACCACTCTAGAAAGAGAACGGAGACGACTGTACAGGAGAAGGAAAAAAATAACGGAAATGCTTCGGCAGACACAACTATCACAAGCAAGGAAAACAAGCCTAAGCAGGGAGATCGAAGAAATAGAACAAACGTTGAAGCGATCATATGAGTCTGAGGAAATGGAATTGGAACAGAAAGCTATACAAGACATAAGGAAAAATCCGAAATATTTTTTCACATACGCAAAATCAAAATCCAAAACCTCGACCAGTATTGGACCGTTAATTACAAATGAAGGTACGTACACAGAGGACAACAAAGAGATTAGTGAAATTCTAAGAAGCCAGTATGAGGCTATGTTTAGCACACCAATAAACAACATGAAAGTTGATGACCCAGACAGCTTCTTTATGAATGGCATTCAAGCTGCAGATAACATAACGGATATTACCACAAACTTGGAAGACTTTGAAAGAGAAATTGACAATATGCCTATGCACTCAGCTCCTGGGCCTGACTCATGGAATTCAATATTCATAAAGAAATGTAAAGTACCAGTAGCGAGAGCACTCAGCGTAATATGGAGAAAGAGCCTGGATACAGGGGAGATACCAGCAGCACTTAATTCTGCAGATAAAGCTCCGTTGCACAAGGGGGGGGGGAGTAAAGCCTTGGCAAAAAATTACAGGCCAGTTACACTAACGTCACACATAATAAAAGTGTTTGAAAGAGTGATTAGGAATCAAATTTCTAGTTTTAGGAAAACAATGAATTGCACAATCCAGGACAACATGGATTTAGAGCGGGAAGATCCTGTTATAGTTACTATAGTTACTCAACCACTATGACAAAATCACAGAAGGCCTAGAAGAAAAGCAAAATGCAGATGTTGTATGCACAGACTTTGCAAAGGCGTTCGACAAATGTGACCATGGGGTGATCGCTCACAAAATGAGGTCAATGGGAATAACTGGAAAAGTAGGACGCTGGATACTCAATTTCCTGTCGAACAGAACACAAAGAGTAACAGTCAATCAGATAAAATCGAGTTCAAGCGATGTTAAAAGCTCTGTACTTCAAGGTACAGTCCTTGCACCGCTACTGTTCCTTATTCTCATATCTGATATAGACAAAAATACAAAATTTTGTACCCTGTATTATGTTTCAGATCCTCATTTTTGCCGTACCTGAGTACCTGAAATTTATCACTGTTAAACATCATGTTATTTTCTGCTGCCCAATCGAAAACTTTGTTGACATCTGCTTGTAGTTTTTCAATGTCTTCAGCAGAGGTAATTTTCATGCTGATTTTTGTGTCATCTGCAAAGGACGACACGAAGCTGTGTCGTTCTTTGCAGATGACACAAAAATCAGCATGAAAATTACCTTTGCTGAAGACATTGAAAAACTACAAGCAGATGTCAACAAAGTTTTCGATTGGGCAGCAGAAAATAACATGATGTTTAACAGTGATAAATTTCAGGTACTCAGGTACGGCAAAAATGAGGATCTGAAACATAATACAGGGTACAAAACACAATCGAATCTTCCCATAGTAGAAAAACAGCATGTCAAGGATTTGGGAATAATGATGTCCGACGATCTAACGTTTAGAGAGCATAACCAAGCAAATATCGCGTCAGCCAGAAAAATGATCGGATGGATTACGAGAACTTTCAAATCCAGGGATCCCATCACAATGGTTGTATTCTTCAAGTCACTTGTGTTGTCCCATCTCGAGTACTGCTCAGTACTCATTTCCCCCTTCAGAGCAGGAGAGATTGCTGAAATAGAGGGAATACAGAGAACATATACGGCACGCATAGACGAGATAAAACACCTAAATTATTGGGATCGTCTCAAAGCTCTCCAAATGTACTCTCTAGAAAGGAGACGAGAGAGATACCAAATGATATACACATGGAAAATACTGGAGGGTCAGGTCCCAAATCTACACAGTAAAATAACAACGTACTGGAGTGAACGATATGGAAGAAATTCAAGATTGAACCAGTGAAGAGCAGAGGTGACATAGGCAAAATCAGAGAGTACTGTATAAACATCAAAGGTCCGCGGTTGTTCAACGTCCTCCCAGTGACCATAAGAAATATTTGCCGGAACAACCGTGGATATCTTCAAGAGAAAACTGGAGGGTTTTCTAAGAGAAGTTCCGGATCAGCCGGGCTAAGGTGGGTACGTGGCCCTGCGGGCCGCTCCAAGCAACAGCCTGGTGGACCAGACTCTCACAAGTCGAGCCTGGCCTCGGGCCGGGCTTGGGGAGTAGAAAAACTCCCAGAACCCCATCATCCAGATATCAACCAGGCATGATGTATCACTGGGTCACAGTATGATGTATCACTGGGTCACAGTATGATGTATCACTGGGTCACAGTATGATGTATCACTGGGGGTCACAGTATGATGTATCACTGGGGGTCACAGTGTAATGTATCACTGGGTCACAGTATGATGTATCACTGGGTCACAGTGTGACGTATCACTGGGTCACAGTGTGATGTATCACTGGGTCAGTATGATGTATCACTGGGTCACGGTATGATGTATCACTGGGTCACAGTATGATGTATCACTGGGGGTCACAGTATGATGTATCACTGGAGGTCACAGCATGATGTATCACTGGGGGTCACAGTGTGATGTATCACTGGGGGTCACAGTATAATGTACCACTGGGGGTCACAGTGTGATGTATCACTAGGTTACAGTATGATGTATCACTGGATCATAGTGTGATGTATCACTGGGGGTCACAGTGTGATGTATCGCTGGGTCACCGTATGATGTATCACTGGGTCACTGTATGATGTATCATTGGGTCACAGTATGATGTATCACTGGGGGTCACAGTATGATGTATCACTGGGGGTCACAGAGTGATGTATCACTGGGTCACAGTATGATGTATCACTGGGGGTCACAGTATGATGTATCACTGGGTCACAGTATGATGTATCACTGGGTCACAGTATGATGTATCACTGGGGGTCACAGTGTGATGTATCACTGGGTCACAGTATGATGTATCACTGGGTCACAGTATGATGTATCACTGGGTTACTGTATGATGTATCACTGGGGGTCACAGTATGATATATCACTGGGGGTCACAGTGTGATGTATGACTGGGGGGTCACAGTGTGATGTATCACTGGGTCACAGTATGATGTATCACTGGGTCACAGTGTGATGTATCACTGGGGGTCACAGTGTGATGTATCACTGGGTCACAGTATGATGTATCACTGGGTCACAGTGTGATGTATCACTGGGTCACAGTATGATGTATCACTGGGGGTCACAGTGTGATGTATCACTGGGGTCACAGTATGATGTATCACTGGGGGTCACAGTGTGATGTATCACTGGGGGTCACAGTATGATGTATCACTGGGGCTCACAGTGTGATTGTTACGGACCCGAGTCCAGCGTCGGAGCATGGAGTAGTGACGACAACGCCATCTGTGAGTCCGCTCCCGAAACCCACTCCAAATGGACGACGCCATCTAGTGAGGACGGGATATACCGGCCACAGGTGCTGGATTCCCGTCTTAATCAGCTCATAACATGTTTTTTTTTTTAAACTGCGCCATCTATTGAATGTAAACGCAACACACGCTATCTATCTATATAAATAAAAATGCAAATGTTCGTCTGTTCAAAATCGCCAATCTCCAAAAGTTCTTCACCAATTGCTCTGAAATTTTGACACAGCGTTCCTTTCGCATACGAGCATGTTTTTATATAACTACTATATACATGTCATGGCTGTGACAGGTAAAAACGTGTTTTTTTGAAAAACCATATTTTTTATGTGGTTTTTCACGTGAGGGAAATCTCCGAAACCTTTTTAGTGATTGTTTTGAAATTTTGACACAACGTAAATATTTGTTTGTTCAAAATCGCTAATCTTTGAATGTTCTTCACCGATTGCTTTGAAATTTTGACACTGTTCCATTCGCATACAAGTATGTTTTATATACCTACAATATAGATGTCACGTCTGTGACAGGTAAAAACATGCTGTTTTGAGGGATATCTCCGAAACCTCTTTGGCGATTGCTTTGAAATTTTGACTCAACGTTGCACTCAAATACGCACATGTTTTTATATATCTACAATATACATGCCACACCTGTGACAGGTAAAAATATGTTTTTTTTTAAACAGCGCCATCTGTTGCACGTAAACACAACACACGCTATAACAAATATGTTACGATTCCATTTCAATGTTTCCAATTGCATTGATAAATTGAATTTTCATAGATTTCGATTTATTTTCATCTTGATTTAAATATTTTGTGTGACATTGTGTTGAAATTGAGCTGTGTTGTTTACCATGCTGTTCATTTTGTTATATCACGTCTGTGACAGGTAAAAACATGTTTTATTTAAACGGTGCCATCTGTTGAATGTAAACACAACACATGCTATCTATCTATATAAATAAAAATGTATATGTTTGTCTGTTCAAAATCTCTAATCTCCAAAAGTTTTTCACCAATTGCTTTGAAATTTTGACACAGCGTTCCATTTGCATAGGAGTGTGTTTTTATATACCTACTATATAGGTGTCACGTCTAGCTGTGACAGATAAAAACCTGCTTTTTTAAAACACTGTGTTTTTCATGTGTTTTTTCACATGAGGGAAATATCCGAAACCCCTTCAGCGAAGGTTTTGAAATTTTTACATAACGTAAATGTTCATTTGTTCAAAATCGCTAATCTTCGAATGTTCTTCACCGATTGCTTTGAAATTTTGACTCATAGTTCCCTTCGAATACGAGCGTGTTTTTATATACCTACTATATAGATCTCACGTCTGTGACAGGTAAAAACATGCTTTTTGAAAAAACAGTGTTTTTCATGTGCTTTTTCATGTGAGGGTTATCTCCAAAACCTCTTTACCGATTGTTTTGAAATTTTGACTCAACGTTGCACTCAAATATGCACGTGTTTTTATATACCTTCTATATACATACCTCACCTGTTACAGGTAAAAACATGTTTTTTTTGAAAAACAGGGCTGTATGATGCAAGTAATAGCAACACTCGCTATACTAAATATGTCACAATTCCATTTCAATGTTTCCGATTGCATTGATAAATTGAATTTTCATGGATTTCGATTTATTTTCATTTTGATTTCATTATTTTGTGTGAGATTACATTTGAATTGAGTTGTTTTGTTTACCATTCCATTCATTTCGTAAGTATATGTATAGATGCCATTCCTGTGACAGGGAAAACATTCTTTTTTTTTTAAGAAACAGCACCTTCTGTTGCACGTAAGAGCAACACGCGCTATACAAATTATATTACAATTCCATTTCAATGTTTCCGATTGCATTCATTTTGATTTAATTATTTTGTGTGACATTGCCTTGGAATTGAGCTGTGTTGTTTACCATACCGCTCATTTCGTGAGTAAAGCTTTTTTTTTTATTTTTTCATTGTTTTTTATTTCGCTTTTTTAACTGTTTTGCTTATATTTCAGTGATGGGAACATCAGATCTTTTGATGTTCCCTATTTTCTGATGGGAACATCAGATCATTTTGGAATGCATTGGACGAGGGAGTGGGGAGATTGAGGAGATGGGAGTGGGGGATAGTAGTGAGAACGAGGGGACAGGGGAGGGGGTAATGATGAGGAGGATAAGGGGATGGGGGAGTTGGGGATGAGGGGACAGGGGAATGGAGAATGGTGGAGAGGACAAGGGGACGGGATGGTGGGAAAGACGAGGGGACGGGGGAGGGGAGAATGGTCGGGAGGACGAGGGGAAGGGGAGGGGGGTTAATTATGGGGAGGAATGGGAGACAGGGGAAGGTTGCTGAGCCACAGTAACGCGTGGTCGGATACCGCTAGTAATAATAATAAGTGATGTATGGTGACCAACAGGCGGAGTGGGTGACGGTGGCGGCGGGTGTGGGCGTGATGGTGGTGACCTTCCACGCCCAGGACGACCTCACCTCACTCACCAAGGCTCTCTCCCACGCTCGTGAGGTAAGACCAGCACCCAGTCAACACTCTCCCACTCCCGTGAGGTAAGGCCAGGACACCCTCACCACACTCTCCCACACACGTGAGGTAAGGCCAGGACACCCTCACCACACTCTCCCACACACGTGAGGTAAGGCCAGGACACCCTCACCACACTCTCCCACACACGTGAGGTAAGGCCAGGACACCCTCACCACACTCTCCCACACACGTGAGGTAAGGCCAGGACACCCTCACCACACTCTCCCACACACGTGAGGTAAGGCCAGGACACCCTCACCACACTCTCCCACACACGTGAGGTAAGGCCAGGACACCCTCACCACACTCTCCCACACACGTGAGGTAAGGCCAGGACACCCTCACCACACTCTCCCACACACGTGAGGTAAGGCCAGGACACCCTCACCACACTCTCCCACACACGTGAGGTAAGGCCAGGACACCCTCACCACACTCTCCCACACACGTGAGGTAAGGCCAGGACACTCTCCCACACTCTCCCACACACGTGAGGTAAGGCCAGGACACCCTCACCACACTCACCTACACACGTGAGGTAAGGCCAGGACACCCTCACCACACTCACCCACACACGTGAGGTAAGGCCAGGACACCCTCACCACACTCACCCACACACGTGAGGTAAGGCCAGGACACCCTCACCACACTCTCCCACACACGTAAGGTAAGGCCAGGACACCCTCACCACACTCTCCCACACACGTGAGGTAAGGCCAGGACACCCTCACCACACTCTCCCACACACGTGAGGTAAGGCCAGGACACCCTCACCACACTCTCCCACACACGTGAGGTAAGGCCAGGACACCCTCACCACACTCTCCCACACACGTGAGGTAAGGCCAGGACACCCTCACCACACTCTCCCACACACATGAGGTAAGGCCAGGACACCCTCACCACACTCTCCCACACACGTGAGGTAAGGCCAGGACATCCTCACCACACTCTCCCACACACGTGAGGTAAGGCCAGGACACCCTCACCACACTCTCCCACACACGTGAGGTAAGGCCAGGACACCCTCACCACACGCTCCCACACACGTGAGGTAAGGCCAGGACATCCTCACCACACTCTCCCACACTCGTGAGGTAAGGCCAGGACACCCTCACCACACTCACCCACACACGTGAGGTAAGGCCAGGACACCCTCACCACACTCACCCACACACGTGAGGTAAGGCCAGGACACCCTCACCACACTCTCCCACACACGTGAGGTAAGGCCAGGACACCCTCACCACACTCTCCCACACACGTGAGGTAAGGCCAGGACACCCTCACCACACTCTCCCACACACGTGAGGTAAGGCCAGGACACCCTCACCACACTCTCCCACACACGTGAGGTAAGGCCAGGACACCCTCACCACACTCTCCCACACACGTGAGGTAAGGCCAGGACACCCTCACCACACTCTCCCACACACGTGAGGTAAGGCCAGGACACCCTCACCACACTCTCCCACACACGTGAGGTAAGGCCAGGACACCCTCACCACACTCTCCCACACACGTGAGGTAAGGCCAGGACACCCTCACCACACGCTCCCACACACGTGAGGTAAGGCCAGGACATCCTCACCACACTCTCCCACACTCGTGAGGTAAGGCCAGGACACCCTCACCACACTCACCCACACTCGTGAGGTAAGGCCAGGACACCCTCACCACACTCACCCACACACGTGAGGTAAGGCCAGGACACC
Source organism: Procambarus clarkii (assembly GCF_040958095.1). Lineage (NCBI taxonomy): Eukaryota > Metazoa > Arthropoda > Malacostraca > Decapoda > Cambaridae > Procambarus > Procambarus clarkii. Next base: position 16,602,381 of record NC_091199.1, on the reverse strand, counting down.
CTCACCACACTCTCCCACACACGTGAGGTAAGGCCAGGACACCCTCACCACACTCTCCCACACACGTGAGGTAAGGCCAGGACACCCTCACCACACTCTCCCACACACGTGAGGTAAGGCCAGGACACCCTCACCACACTCTCCCACACACGTGAGGTAAGGCCAGGACAGCCTCACCACACTCACCCACACACGTGAGGTAAGGCCAGGACACCCTCACCACACTCTCCCACACACGTGAGGTAAGGCCAGGACACCCTCACCACACTCTCCCACACACGTGAGGTAAGGCCAGGACACCCTCACCACACTCTCCCACACACGTGAGGTAAGGCCAGGACACCCTCACCACACTCTCCCACACACGTGAGGTAAGGCCAGGACACCCTCACCACACTCTCCCACACACGTGAGGTAAGGCCAGGACAGCCTCACCACACTCACCCACACACGTGAGGTAAGGCCAGGACACCCTCACCACACTCACCCACACACATGAGTGGATTTTTACCCAAACCCACCTTCCCAGTTACCCCTTCCCTCGTTCTTTTACTTTTTTTAATATTAAGTAATTCATCTTAGTAATAATAATAATGGAAGTACAATATTAAAGCGTCAGATCTCCTAAGACTTGAGATTGAGAAAATGAATACAAAACAAGAGTTAAGAGAGGAGAGGGAGACGGAGAGGGAGGGAGGGAGGGAGGGACAGAGAGAGTGGGAGAGAGAGAAAGGGAGGGAGATAGAGGGAGGAATAGAGTGGGAAGGAGAGAGAGGGAAGGAGGAAGAGAGAGAGAAGGAGAGAGAGGGAAGGAGGAACAGAGAAATAAAGTAAAAGAAGGAAGGAAGGTTAAGTGGGAAGGTGGATTTGGGTAAAAATATACAAAGAGGAGAAAATTTAAGAATTCACTTAAACCAAAACTATACCTGTAAGGTTAGGTTAAGGATAATATATTCAACAAATATGGCCAACACAATATACAATTAAACTATACCTGAAAGGTTAGATGAAAGACAAAGAATAAGAGCAAATGATATCCAACACAATATATACACTAAGATCAAAAGAGGTTATGCTAAAGGGCAATGAATAAGAACATATATATATATATATATATATATATATATATATATATATATATATATATATATATATATATATATATATATATATATATATATATATATATATAAACACACTAAATATAACTTATGAGCAACTTGATGAACTTAAAATGTATAAAGTGCTCAAATTCACATCTCTAACAAATATTCCTTGAACTCTACAAAATGCTGATTGTGATGTAACACAATAGTGCAGCAATACTGGGCCAGGGTAGTGTGGCTCTCACACAAATAAAAGGATGTTGGTGTGGCCCTTGCAGTGTGTAAGTCACAGGTAGAAACAAAAGAAAACAATTAGATAAATAATTAAAACAGTTTAATGTAATATTAATGAACAAAAATGGCACCTGAGAACACTTGGCGATCATACCCTTCAAAAATGAAATAATATAAATTAAATCTTTAACAAGAATAAAATGTGCTATAAATACAGTGAATACCATGAAAAAGAAAGTACTGGTGAGCTGAGGACATCCACCATACCACCACACGACGTAGGCTGGTAGCAGACGACAGGTGAGGGATGCTATGATGCCCCAAGAGCACCAGGAAAGACTGACCTCCCAGGGTGGCGGTGCCCTTTATATAGCCAGGTGGTGATGACGTCACTTCCGGTGTCAACACAAGTTGTAACAAGTGCTGGGTCGCAAATGCTTGTTTGCGGAGGCAAACTGCTGGTTAGTGGAGGTGCCCTGCCTGCTGACGAGCCGGACCAGGCACTACAGTGGTACAGAGTTGTGGAGTATGTGGCAGCTCGCATGACTCATATTAGTTGTCATAGAGGCGGACTTCCAGTATGGAGACATGGAAGGTAAGTGGAAAAGGCAGTTCCACTGTTATGCATGCGATTTGAGACAGCTCCTCCTCGAAGCCTTTTCCTATTGTCTGAGATGTCGATGTTGGAAGTGGGAGGTTCCAATTACTGAACACGGGATAGTGCATATGCAACTATGTTGCCCGATCCTTTGCTGCAGAAGATCTGGAATTTGTAATGTTGTAGGTTCAAGGCCCAACGACGTAGACGCTGGTTGGAGAATTGGGCTTGTTGTAGAATATGAAGAGGATTGTGGTCCGAATATTTAGTGATGGGTTTGTCTCCTTGAAGATAAGGTTCATATTGTTGCAAGAAGAGGACGATGGCGAGTAGCTCCTTCTCTATAGTGCTGTAGTTTAGTTGATGAAGCTTAAGCTTGTTGCTCTCAGGTAGGACTTCTCCCTCTCGATGTTGCATCAGGACACCCCCAATGCCGGTGCTGCGTGCATCAACATTAAGGATGAAGAGTTGTTTTATATCTGGCGAGGTGAGAATGGGCTTAATACACAGCAGTTTTTAATTGTTCAAAGGCAATGGATTGTGAGTTAGTCCAACTATATTTCTTTTTAGGGCTGTTAAGGTTGATTAAAGGTGTGGCAACTATGCTAAAATTTCTGTAGAACTTACGGTAATATAAGACTAGTCAAAGAAATCTCATAAGTTGCTTACGAGAAGTAGGCTGTGGATATGTAGAATGGCTTGAAAATGTATGTTTAAAGGGGCTAAGCTTCCACTTTCTATAACATGACCAAGATATTTCACTTTACCTTTAGGAAACGTGGACTTGCCCATATTAATTAATGGTGAGACCAGCCTGGAGAAACTTGTAGAATAGTTGTTGTAGCTGGTGTAGACGTTCTTCCCATGAGTTGGTCACCACAACGATATCATCCAGGTAGGCATAGGTGTCGTCAAGATCTTGGATGACGAGGTTGACAGATTTTTGGTAGGTAGCTGGGGCATTGCAGACCTCCAAAAGGTAAGGTTCGTATCTAAATAGGCCAAAAGGAGTGGTTAAAAACAAAGATGTTCTTAGCCCACTCAGTAAGGCTTATTTGGCTCTTTAGGAGGTCTATTTGAGACAAGAAGGTAGCATTACCTTTAGCATCTAAGATGTCGTCGATGCGAGGTAAGGGGTAAGAATCTTTAATGGTGACCAGATTTACCTGTCGGTAATCTGTGTACAGTCTTACCTTGCCATATGGTTTGGGAACCAGTATGCATGGTGAAGCCCAAGGAGACTCAGAAGGTGTAACTAATCCATTATTGTTATTTATTTTTGTTATTTCTTCATCAACAAATTCGGGCTGCAAAATTTCAAACAATATTTGAAATTGGGAAGAAGTTAAAATACCCAAAATCGGTCTTGGATTTTGCGTTTGGTCAGGCAAAAAGGACGTTCTACAAAACAAGCTCCCAAGTCTAAGCCAGAAATAAAATGCTCGTTGGTATTACCATATTTTAATGGTCTAGTAAAGCTTACCCCAACCCCGAAAAACTCTAATATTAACCCAGTGTTCAAAAATAATAATACTGTTAAGTCCATGTTAATTAAGAACTCGCCCTCATCTGTAGCAGGTTGTGTGTACTACATCCCTTGAGGCGAGTGTGCACATGTTTACATCGGCCAGACTGGTAAATCTCTTTCTTCACGTTTAAAACAACATTCATATGCTATTCGTACAGCCCAGCACTCCAGTGCCTTGTATTTACATTCCAGTTTATGTGATCATTCTATCGACTTTACGGGGGCGAAAAGTATTGTTAAAAGGAAGTGTTTCATTGAACAAATTGTGATTGAGTCCGCTCTGATCAATGTAACAACAGCCTTAATGTACTTGAAATGGTAAACTCGGGTAAATTTAGTGGAAATTGGATTAAATTAGAATAAATTAGGATAAATTGCCGTAAATTAGGTGGAAATTGTCATAAATTGGGATACATTTGGTTAAATGTGGCCTTGGCTGCTTTAGGATAGGACTGGTTTCATAGGATTGGTGATATATAAACACATCTGGATATTTGGAAACAGCTGGATGGACACTGCGCTATTACTGTGAAATGGACATGCGAATAGGACGTGACATGGGGCGACTAGATATTGGATATTGAAAATGCACATTAAATTTGTATGGGATAGCTGAAACTTGGTTAAATTGGGCTTTGGCTGTGCTATGAAACGGCTAACTCAGATAAATTGGTGGAAATTGCCTTTTTAATTGGGTGAAATTGGCTAGTCACTATTTCTTGGCAGAATTATTTAATTCCCTTGTTATGCTCCCTCATGCCCATTCCGTGGGGCGGTGGGGAAAGAGTTGGAGAGGCCCACAATTGGTTCAAGAATTGAATCTCATAGATTGTTTAGCTGGGAAAGTGACAATCTCTTGAAGCTTGGTGCACAATTGTTACTGTCACACATACACACACACACATGTGAGCATATATGCACCCGTGCACACAAACACATATTCAGATCAATTATCTTTTATGTCGCAAGTGATTCAACGAGAGGCTCCCAACAGTCACTATGAAAAGCATTTTTACATATATGGTACGTTATGCAGTTGATAGTCTCGCTCCACACCCACCCAACTGGGGCAGCGGTTGTACAGTGGTTGTACAGTCGCGTGCGTGCTTTCCCTACAGCGCGCCAATTTTTTTTTTTTTTTTTAGTTACTTTGCTAAGATTCATGTTAGTTTAGTTCATTCACTACACATCCCATACTCACGCATCTTGTGGACGACAGTGGAAAGGGTTACAGAGGCACATAATGGCCTCAGAGACTGAGTCCCATAATTTATTTACCTAAGCAAGTTACAATCGTGATGAGCTACTTGCAAAACTCAATATACGTCGTCTCATCCTCAATGGGTTCGAGATCGACCAAAAGTACAGTTTCCAAATTAAGCAACTGACATATGTGGTGAGCTAGTGACATAAGTTATATGTTTGTCCTGCACACCGCCCCCATCCAGTGGGCAGCGGTGGATAGGTTACAACCACTTACTACCTATAGCTACCAAACTGGGGATATTTGGCCAAAATTTCTAGTTGCAGTTCATTTTGAATTAAATATTTACACATCTTTGGAACATTTGTTATAGAATTGTCTGTGAATTCACATATCTTTTCGCACTCCCCTTACATACTGACGGGGGTGTGCGAATAATTTTGTTGACACAGTTTACATTTGTTCGGGTCTACAGCATCAGATGATGAGAATTCCCAGAGATACTTGTAACCGAGTCTAAGCCGAGCAGTAGTAACATCTAGAAGTCTGCTGATTTTATTGGACGATCCATAGATGTGTGGCTCCTCTTACATGATAGCATGATGATAGATTCATGGCAATGCGCTATTATGAATGAAGTACTTGCGCATTTTTTGGGGGGTCCATTGATGGTGTTATATCTGAATTCTGTGATTTTTTTCACATAACTTTACATAATGACGCAAATTATGCGAATAGTTTATGCTGACAGAGTTTTATATTTGGTAAAAATTGGCAGATGTTGCAAACTCCTGGAGGTAATCGTACATCATCGCATTAGTAGCAGTTTCTAAATTAAACAACTGGCGTGTGTAAAGAGCTAGTCTAACAATTGATGTTTTTATTTTATTTTATCAGGCTCACTGCCCCCCTCTATCCAGCAGACTGCGGCTGGATGGGTTACAATTGAAACAAACAGTTCGTCAGGGCGAGATACGGCCTTATTTAGAGAAATTTACTACAGCCAAAAAGCTTGAACGTCGGGAACTGCGCGCGAGCCTGCATGAGAGTTGGCCTTAACACTCAAATGTTTAAAGATTAAAATCTGTATAATTAGAGGGGCAACTAAGATACAGCCTCATTTAGTAAACTTGCTATGTCCAATAGCTTGGACGTTTAGGAACTGAACGAGGGCTTGCATGATGATTGTAGCTCTGCATCCATAGTGAATAAGGAAAATGTGGGACGGGATGGAGAGAGAAAAAGCAAGATTTACTCCCTCTATGCGATGGAAAACCTTTAAAAAATTAGTAGCCAAAGTTTTGAAAACCTTGGTATACCAAAGCTCATAGTGCATGAATGTCTTAAAGAATAATATATATCCTGAGGAGAAAATCCCTCTCAACCTGTCTTTGTTAATATTTATTAAAAAGTTTGTTGTAATATATTCGCCAAAGCCTTCCTAACCTGGCATATTTAAATAATTTTTTTTTATGAAATCTTGTAAGTATTTATGCAATATTTATTATAAAACTAACATAATGCATGATGGCATTTCATTTCCATAGAGATGCCTTATATTAAAGCAAATATAAAGCCAATACAAAGAGTGTTTCTATCTGACGAATTATTTTAAATAAAAACAGTTTTGCGAAAAAAAAATATGTCTATTCACGAGCGAGTGACTGGGGCGGGAATGTGAGAGGCGATTGTTCAGAGTTCTGGGGGCGCGAGTTTATCCCTGATGATTTTTCCCAAGCCATATTTTACAAAACCCCAGTGTGTTGAGAATATATTCATAATGATGCACTGCCAGGAATCTTAGCAGAGTAACCAAAATATTTGGTTACTCTAGGTAATGCACGCGCATGACTGTAAAGCTGCCACCCCAATTGGGTGGGGTGTGGAGCAAGTCTAGTATGTGACTCATCATAGATGTAGAGTGCCTTGTATATTGACTGTTGTGAGCCTCTTGTTGAATCACTTGTGATACAAAAATTATTTATGTGTGTATTTGTGTAGGTGAAACTATATGTATGTGTATATATATACATATGTATATATATATATATATGTATATATATATATATATATATATATATATATATATATATATATATATATATATATATATATATATATATATTATTAAATATGACCGAAAAAGTAAGATTAATAATTCTAACACGAATTTTCTCAATCTTTCCTACATTTCGCTTCACTGTTGGAGGTAAATCAAAAATCAATTCTCCAAAATTCATTTTTATTTCTAGTTTGACGCGACACGAGCGCGTTTCGTAAAACTTGTTACATTTTCAAAGACTTTAGTTCACAAATACACAACTGAATAGAACTTACGCATCTCCGATTTTATATCTACATTTGAGTGAGGTGGAAGGGGTGATGTGGCATTAACACAAGACAGAACAAAATGTGGTATTAATAGGGTATTAATTTCATCAACACAAGACAGAACAAGAGTATTAATAGGGTATTAATTTCATCAACACAAGACAGAACACGAAACAATGAATATTGAATAGAAGTGTTTGTAGAAAGCCTATTGGTCCATATTTCTTGATGCTTCTATATTGGAGCGGAGTCTTGAGGTGGGTAGAATATAGTTGTGCAATAATTGGCTGTTGATTGCTGGTGTTGACTTCTTGATGTGTAGTGCCTCGCAAACGTCAAGCCGCCTGCTATCGCTGTATCTATCGATGATTTCTGTGTTGTTTACTAGGATTTCTCTGGCGATGGTTTGGTTGTGGGAAGAGATTATATGTTCCTTAATGGAGCCCTGTTGCTTATGCATCGTTAAACGCCTAGAAAGAGATGTTGTTGTCTTGCCTATATACTGGGTTTTTTGGAGCTTACAGTCCCCAAGTGGGCATTTGAAGGCATAGACGACGTTAGTCTCTTTTAAAGCATTCTGTTTTGTGTCTGGAGAGTTTCTCATGAGTAGGCTGGCCGTTTTTCTGGTTTTATAGTAAATCGTCAGTTGTATCCTCTGATTTTTGTCTGTAGGGATAACGTTTCTATTAACAATATCTTTCAGGACCCTTTCCTCCGTTTTATGAGCTGTGGAAAAGAAGTTCCTGTAAAATAGTCTAATAGGGGGTATAGGTGTTGTGTTAGTTGTCTCTTCAGAGGTTGCATGGCTTTTCACTTTCCTTCTTATGATGTCTTAGACGAAACCATTGGAGAAGCCGTTATTGACTAGGACCTGCCTTACCCTACAGAGTTCTTCGTCGACTTGCTTCCATTCTGAGCTGTGGCTGAGAGCACGGTCGACATATGCGTTAACAACACTCCTCTTGTACCTGTCTGGGCAGTCGCTGTTGGCATTTAGGCACATTCCTATGTTTGTTTCCTTAGTGTAGACTGCAGTGTGGAAACCTCCACCCTTTTCCATGACTGTTACATCTAGAAAGGGCAGCTTCCCATCCTTTTCCATCTCGTAAGTGAAACGCAGCACGGAACTCTGCTCAAATGCCTCCTTCAGCTCCTGCAGATGTCTGACATCAGGTACCTGTGTAAAAATGTCGTCAACATACCTGCAGTATATGGCCGGTTTCAAGTTCATGTCGACTAAGACTTTTTGCTCGATGGTACCCATGTAGAAGTTTGCAAACAGGACACCTAGGGGAGAACCCATGGCGACCCCATCTACTTGCTTATACATGTGCCCATCCGGGCTCAAGAAGGGTGCCTCTTTAGTACAAGCTTGGAGTTGTTTCCTCAGAATATTTTCTGGTATGTCAAGAGGAGTACAGGCTGGATCACGATACACTCTGTCGGCTATCATTCCGATTGTCTCGTCCACAGGTACGTTGGTAAACAGCGATTCTACGTCCAACGAGGCTCTTATCCCTGTGGCCCGTGTGCCCCGCAGTAAGTCAACAAATTCCTTTGGAGACTTCAGGCTGAAGGCGCAAGGAACATAAGGAGTCAGCAGGCCGTTGAGTCGCTTCGCCAGTCTGTACGTGGGTGTGGGTATCTGGCTAATGATTGGCCGAAGTGGGTTTCCAGGCTTGTGCGTCTTGACATTTCCATACGCATATCCAGGTTTATATTCCCCAATGATCTTTGGCAGGTGGAGTCCGGATTTCTTGGCGTTCACAGTTTCGATCAGTTTGTTGACCTTTGCTTTTAATTCGGCTGTAGTGTCCTTCGTTACCCTTTGGAACTTAGTTTGGTCAGAGAGTATGATGTTCATTTTCGCCAGATATTCGTCTTTTTTAAGAATGACATATATTGGCGACTTGTCACCTCTCCTGACAACTATCTCCTTGTTCTCACGAAGGCTTTTAGCTGCCGCTTTAAGCTCGGGGGACAGTATGGTGCTTCTGTAGTTGCCTCGATTCTTTCCTCCTTCTGCAATAAGTTCTGCTTGTAAGGTATCTTTGGTAGTGACCTTCTTTTGTGTCTCGAGGTCGAATATGTCGTCCAACAGAATTTCCAACTCTACTTTCCGGGCCATCTCACTCGGTCTGGACATAACATGACAGTTTATGCCCAGATTTAGGAGAGTGACTTGGTCCTCAGTGAGGTTAATTCCTGCAAGGTTCAGGAAGCCATCTCTTGGTCATGAAATTGCCATGGAATTGCTTGTACTAAAGAGGCACCCTTCTTGAGCCCGGATGGGCACATGTATAAGCAAGTAGATGGGGTCGCCATGGGTTCTCCCCTAGGTGTCCTGTTTGCAAACTTCTACATGGGTACCATCGAGCAAAAAGTCTTAGTCGACATGAACTTGAAACCGGCCATATACTGCAGGTATGTTGACGACATTTTTACACAGGTACCTGATGTTAGACATCTGCAGGAGCTGAAGGAGGCATTTGAGCAGAGTTCCGTGCTGCGTTTCACTTACGAGATGGAAAAGGATGGGAAGCTGCCCTTTCTAGATGTAACAGTCATGGAAAAGGGCGGAGGTTTCCACACTGCAGTCTACACTAAGGAAACAAACATAGGAATGTGCCTAAATGCCAACAGCGACTGCCCAGACAGGTACAAGAGGAGTGTTGTTAACGCATATGTCGACCGTGCTCTCAGCCACAGCTCAGAATGGAAGCAAGTCGACGAAGAACTCTGTAGGGTAAGGCAGGTCCTAGTCAATAACGGCTTCTTCAATGGTTTCGTCTAAGACATCATAAGAAGGAAAGTGAAAAGCCATGCAACCTCTGAAGAGACAACTAACACAACACCTATACCCCCTATTAGACTATTTTACAGGAACTTCTTTTCCACAGCTCATAAAACGGAGGAAAGGGTCCTGAAAGATATTGTTAATAGAAACGTTATCCCTACAGACAAAAATCAGAGGATACAACTGACGATTTACTATAAAACCAGAAAAACGGCCAGCCTACTCATGAGAAACTCTCCAGACACAAAACAGAACGCTTTAAAAGAGACTAACGTCGTCTATGCCTTCAAATGCCCACTTGGGGACTGTAAGCTCCAAAAAACCCAGTATATAGGCAAGACAACAACATCTCTTTCTAGGCGTTTAACGATGCATAAGCAACAGGGCTCCATTAAGGAACATATAATCTCTTCCCACAACCAAACCATCGCCAGAGAAATCCTAGTAAACAACACAGAAATCATCGATAGATACAGCGATAGCAGGCGGCTTGACGTTTGCGAGGCACTACACATCAAGAAGTCAACACCAGCAATCAACAGCCAATTATTGCACAACTATATTCTACCCACCTCAAGACTCCGCTCCAATATAGAAGCATCAAGAAATATGGACCAATAGGCTTTCTACAAACACTTCTATTCAATATCCATTGTTTCGTGTTCTGTCTTGTGTTGATGAAATTAATACCCTATTAATACTCTTGTTCTGTCTTGTGTTGATGAAATTAATACCCTATTAATACCACATTTTGTTCTGTCTTGTGTTAATGCCACATCACCCCTTCCACCTCACTCAAATGTAGATATAAAATCGGAGATACGTAAGTTCTATTCAGTTGTGTATTTGTGAACTAAAGTCTTTGAAAATGTAATAAGTTTTACGAAACGCGCCCGTGTCGCGTCAGACTAGAAATAAAAATGAATTTTGGAGAATTGATTTTTGATTTACCTCCAACAGTGAAGCGTAATGTACGAAAGATTGAGAAAATTCGTGTTAGAATTATTAATCTTACTTTTTCGGTCATATTTAATAATGTATGTATGTATGTATATGTGTACGAGTATGTATAACATTATTAATTGTGTAACTAGTGTCAAAAGATTGTTATTTGCTTAGCTAAATGACCTAGGGAGGGATTCAGTTTCTGAACCAATTATGTGCCTCTGTAACCCTTTACACCACCGCCCACGGGATGGGTATGGGGTACATAGTAAAAAAAAGAAAATTGAAATTGGGGTGCAAGTCTATCCCTGATGATTTTTCCCCCCCCCCCCCCCAGCCATATTTTCCAAAACCCCAGTGCGATGGGAATATGAGATGAACTTAAAACATAATGCTAGTTGTTTAGTCAGAGTTGTTTTTATATTGCGTAGATATTTTTCTACCCTGATTCTATGTATGACTAACCATCCAGCGAAGTTGGAATATTAGATGAACTTATAGCTAGTTTCTAGCTACACTGTGTTATCCTTCACATAGGATATCCTTGAATAGGGTAGCAACACATTGCTGTGCTTACCTTAGTTTGTATGAATTCATCTCACTTTTAAAAAATGGAGGTCTAACATTTTTTTTTTTTAACCCTTCATGCTTGATATACCCTACTGGCATCAAAGGTGACTGATGGATTCGACTTTAAATATTTTTAGGCATGATAGCAAACAAAATGCATGCTATAGCAGAGTTAATGGGGCCACCACACAACAAAACACTACATCTATTGTGGTGTTTTAAATATATAATGTACTACTGAATATGCACAGATTCCAGATAAATATAGTCATTTAGATGAAATCAAAACTATACAGCTATAAAAAAATATATGCTAGTGTTATCGATGTGTCTCCGGTGTCCACCCCAACACAAAATGTCTGAGGTCGCACTACTAACATTTTTTTTTTTGTATTCTATAAAATATAGGAGCTAATGACAATATTTTTGTTGTGCATTACAAAAGATAAACATTCATTCGATGCTATTTTCAATAATAAAAACTAATTTAGAGGCTCTACAAATGTATTTATAAACGGCTTAGAACCGTTAAAATGCAAGAATGTTTTTTTTGCCACCAGTATTAACTGAATTCCACAGAAAATGGAATCTTTACTTTGGCAACAGAAAACGCCGCAAAACTGAGGGGTAACTCAGATAAACAGTTTCGACCTGACTCTCTCTCACACACACACACATAAATGTGTTTCTTGCACTAATTTTTTTAAATGTAAAGCATACTACAAGCTCAGTTCTCTGGCACATACACAAAAGAACTCATTCTTATGCTAGAACGTAAACTGAGGCTCCTCATTTACAATATATTCCTGAGAATTATTGATTGAACACTCATTCCCCCATCAAAACACACAGGAGTCTTTGAAAGTATTTAGACCTGTTTGAAACTCAAAATATCCAATCTCTACATGCTGCCCTGGTACCTTGGGTTGCCCACCATGACCAAGAACCCTACAGTATCTTGCAAATTCAAGGAAAGGCTTACTACACAGAAATATCCAACTTGTTCTTTGTGAGGACCCTTAACCCCCCCCCCCATATGCTCAACCCCACTGGGGGTATTAATAAGTAGGGGGCCCCTATTGATGATGTCAGGTCATGTGACACCCTGCGATGCAATGTGAATTTTTCTCCTATAGAACCAATTCACCAATGGCATCGGATTTGGCCTCAGGCTATCACTGACTGGATGTTTTCTCTGGAACAGAATCTAGAGAAAATGAGACATATATCTGGGGCAACTAGCACAAATATAAATGAACAAATCCACAAGGGCCATGATGAGGATTCGAACCTGCATCAGGCAGCATCCCAGACACTGCCTTATTCGACTGAGAAATCTGGCCCTTGTGGATTTGTTCATTTGATACATCACGTTAGTGTGATTTCTGTGTGTAGCACAAATATAACTCGAGTCTTATTCCGATTTATTTTTTCACCTGATTATATTTTTACCTGATTATTGAAACCTTACCAAATGTAGGGGTGGAGGGTTAGAAACCCTTTATTTCAGATACACCTGTCAGCAGGAATTAGAAACAGATATATTTTATTTACCTAAACACACACATAGCATAGGGGCTGAGCAAAGCCTTGAGAAGGTTTTCAGGCTAGGCTGGTACAACAAAGACCGAAACCGTGTGTTAAAGATAGTGTTTGCAAACGAGAACAAAAAGGAGAATATTCTAACAAGGAAAAGCCAACTGCAATATGTGAGAGAAATAAAAAAAAGTATTCCTCCAGAGGGACATGATGTGGGAGGAGAGAGCCATGGTGGCAGAAGCAAGGAAGAAGCACAGGGGGAGAGGGGAAAACCAGGAAATCACAGCTCCCAACACAACATCCTCAGAGGAAAGGGGGGAACCCACAACCAGCTACCCAGTAACACCAGAGGGGAGGGCAACCCCACCACCCTCCTCTGCATAGAAAATCCCCCTACCCCAAACCCTCCCTGCCCCCACTCAAATGCTCAGCCAAATCTCCCTCCCCCCACACACCATCCCCACCCTTCTACCCCTCCCCTCCTCCTGCCATGTTCCCCCTCCCCTCCTCCTGCCATGTTCCCCCTTCCCCCCTTTTTCTTCCTGTCCTCCCTCCCCCTTCACCCCATACCCTCCCTGTTCCTCCCCCTTCACTTGCCCCCCCCCCCACCCCTCATCCCAGTATCCTCTGAGACCCTGTTATCCACATCACAAATACTTACACCCATGGAACAGCTTTCCCAACCAGCAGAACACTCACCAAGGAGGCGATTTGAGAAGGGGCAGAAGAAAGTGAGCCTCAAGGCAATGTACACTAGCATAGATGGAATTACAAATAAAGCAAAGGCACTTGGAGAATGGGTACTAGAGGAAAACCCAGACATAATAGCTCTCACATAAACAAAGCTAACGAAAACCATAACAAATGCAGTGTTCCCACAGAATTATTATGTTATGAGGAAAGAGAGAGAAGGAAGAGGTGGTGGTGGTGTAGCTCTGCTGGTAAGAAAAGGCTGGGATTTTGAAGAGATGGTTATTCAGGGTTGTGAGGGTTTCAGTGACTACATAACAGGTACCATAACAACTGGAGGACAAAAAATTATAGTCGTAGTCATATATAATCCACCACCAAATGACAGAAGACCCAGACAGGAATATGATAGAAACAACATGGCCACCATTAACATAATAGAGAGAGCAGCTACTGCTGCTAGCAAGAATGGATATGGACTACTAATGATGGGAGACTTCAACCATGGGAAGATGGATTGGGAGAACAGAGACCCACATGGAGGACCAGACACATGGAGAGCTAAGCTACTGGACGTGGCAACAAAAAACTTTCTAAGCCAGCACATCAAGGAACCAACAAGAATGAGAGATGATGAACCAGCCATGCTTGATTTGATATTTACCCTAAATGAGTGGGATATAAGGGAAGTTAAGATGGAAGCACCCTTGGGCATGAGTGATCACAGTGTATTGAACTTTGAGTACCTGGTAGAGCTAGGAATTATTTCCCCCCAAAAAGAACTAGGAAACAAAAGGCTGGCATACCGAAAGGGGAATTATGAGGAGATGAGAAGTTTCCTAAGGGAAATACCTTGGGACACAGACCTCAGAGCTAAGTCTGTACAAGATATGATGGACTATGTCACCCAAAAGTGTCAGGAGGCAGTAAACAGGTTCATCCCGGCCCAAAGGGAAAAATCCGAGAAGCAAAAGAAGAATCCATGGTATAATAGGGCATGTATGGAAGCAAAGAAACTGAACAAAAGGGCATGGAGAAACTTCCGGAATAACAGAACATCAGAAAGCAAAGAGAGATACCAGAGAACCAGGAATGAGTATGTCAGGGTGAGAAGAGAAGCAGAGAAAAGTTATGAAAATAATATAGCAAACAAAGCCAAGACCGAACCAAAGCTACTCCACAGTCACATCAGAAGGAAAACAACAGTGAAAGAACAGGCATTGAAACTTAGAGCAGGCGAGGACAGGTATATAGAGAATGACAAAGAGGTGTGTGAAGAACTCAACAAGAGGTTCCAGGAGGTCTTCACAATAGAACAAGGTGAGGTCATTGTGCTAGGAGAGGGGGAAGTAAACCAGACGGCCTTGAAAGGGTTCGAAATTACAAGAAGAGGTCAAGAGACACCTGCTGGATCTGGATACTAGAAAGGCTGTTGGTCCATACGGGATCTCGCCATGGGTACTGAAAGAGTGAGTAGAGGCACTTTGCTTGCCACTCTAGTGTATAGTAGGTCATGGGAGACCTACCAGAGATATGGAAGACGGCGAATGTGGTCCCAATATACAAAAAGGGTGACAGACAAGAGGCACTGAACTACGGGCCAGTGTCCTTGACTTGTATACCATGCAAGGTGATGGAGAAGATCGTGAGAAAAAACCTGGTAACACATCTGGAGAGAAGGGACTTCATGACAAATCGCCAACATGGGTCCTGACTGGCTTAATAGAATTCTACGACCAGGTGATAAAGATAAAGCAAGAAAGAGAAGGCTGGGCGGACTGCCTTTTCTTGGATTGTCGGAAAGCCTTTGACACAGTACCGCATAAGAGGCTGGTACATTAGCTGGAGAGACAGGCAGGAGTAGCTGGTAAGGTGCTCCAGTGGATAAGGGAGTACCTAAGCAATAGGAAGCAGAGAGTTAAGGTGAGGGGTGAGACCTCAGATTTGCGTGAAGTCACCAGTGGAGTCCCACAGGGCTCTGTACCCAGTCCTATCTTGTTTCTGATACATGTAAATGATCTCCCGGGGGAATAGACTCATTTCTCTCAATGTTTGCTGACGATGCCAAAATTATGAGAAGGATTAAGACAGAGGAGGACAGTTTGAGGCTTCAAGAAGATCTAGACAAGCTGAAGGAATGGTCGAACAAATGGTTGTTAGAGTTTAACCCAGGCAAATGTAATGTAATGAAGATAGGTGTAGGGAGCAGGAGGCCAGATACATGGTATCATCTGGGAGTTGAAATTCTTCAGGAGTCAGAGAGAGAAAAAGACTTGGGAGTCGATATCACGCCAGACCTGTCTCCTGCAGCCCATATGAAGAGGATAACATCAGCGGCATATTCATGGCTGGCCAACATAAGAACGGCATTCAGAAACTTGTGTAAGGAATCATTCAGAACTTTGTATACCACATATGTCAGGCCAATCCTGGAGTATGCAGCCCCAGCATGGAGTCCATATCTAGTCAAGGATAAGACTAAACTGGAAAAGGTTCAAAGGTTTGCCACCAGACTAGTACCCGAGCTCAGAGGTATGAGCTATGAGGAGAGACTACGGGAATTAAATCTCACTTCACTGGAAGACAGAAGAGTTAGGGGGGGACATGATCACCACATTCAAGACTCTCAAGGGAATCGACAGGGTAGATAAAGACAGGTTATTTAACACAAGGGGTATACGCACTAGGGGACACAGGTGGAAACTGAGTGCCCAAATGAGCCACAGAGATATTAGAAAGAACTTTTTTAGTGTCAGAGTGGTTGACAAATGGAATGCATTAGGAAGTGATGTGATGGAGGCTGACTCCATACACAGTTTCAAGTGTAGATATGATAGAGCCCAATAGGCTCAGGAACCTGAACACCTGTTGATTGACGGTTGAGAGGCAGGACCAAAGAGCCAGAGCTCAACCCCCACAAGCACAATTAGGTGAGTACATACTCGCCTCATTAAAATACCCCAAAAACGTCTATATTTATTTCATTTGTGTGTTTTTTTTTTTGTTTTAATCCATTGAACATTCACCCTCTGAACTATTCATAAGTAGGGGCTCTCCTATTGATGTCTTACACCTCATGGAACACTCTGGGCCACATAAGGAATTTTTCAGTTCCGGCTATGGGCTCTCCCGGGGAGGGGTAGGGGAGCAGAAGGGGGTGGGGATAATGAGGGGGACGGGGTCAGGGGGTAAAGGCCACCATCCCACCCCACCATCTAGTCAGGCCACACCGGGTGACTCGTGCCCTAACTCAACCATTTAAAAAACATCAGTTTTTCTCGGTTTGGTCCACGGGGGTCGAGCTGGCACGGCAGTGCCCAATAGTTTCTCAAAATCAATTCCTGATATGTCTCGTTTCACCCTGCTTGGGTGAGCCAGGCACGAGCACGCAGGGTTAGTCAGGCATGCTGGTTGAGTCAGGCATGCTGGGTGAGTCAGGTACACTGGGTGAGTCAGGCACACTGGGTGAGTCAGGCACGCTGGGTGAGTCAGGCACAGGCACGCTGGATGAGTCAGGCATGGGCACGCTTGGTGAATCAGGCATGGGCACGCTTGGTGAGTCAGGCACGGGCACGCTTGGTGAGTCAAGCACGGGCACGCTGGGTGTGCTAGGTACAGCACGCTTGGTGAGTCAGGCACGGGAACGCTGGGTGAGCCAGGCACGAGAATGCTTGGTGAGTCAGGCACGGGCACACTGGGTGTGCTAGGCACAGGCACGCTGGATAAGCCAGGCACAGGCGCGCTGGGTAAGCCAGGCACAGGCGCGCTGGGTAAGCCAGGCACAGGCACGCTGGGTAAGCCAGGCACAGGCGCGCTGGGTAAGCCAGGCACAGGCACGCTGGGTAAGCCAGGCACAGGCGCGCTGGGTAAGCCAGGCACAGGCGCGCTGGGTGAGCCAGGCACGGGCATGCTGGGTGTGCTAGGCACGGGCACGCTTGGTGAGTCAGGCACGGGAACGCTGGGTGTGCTAGGCACGGGCACGCTGGGTGAGCCAGGCACGGGCACGCTGGGTGAGCCAGGCACGGGCGCGCTGGGTGAGCCAGGCACGGGCACGCTGGGTGAGCCAGGCACGGGCGCGCTGGGTGAGCCAGGCATGGGTGCGCTGGGTGAGCCAGGCATGGGTGTGCTGGGTGAGCCAGGCATGGGCACGCTGGGTGAGCCAGACACGGGCGCGCTGGGTGAGTCAGGCACGAGAAAGCTTGGTATGTCAGGCACGGGCGCGCTGGGTGAGCCAGGCATGGGCATGCTGGGTGAGTCAGGCACAGGCATGCTGGGTGAGCCAGGCAAGGGCGCCCTGGGTGAGGCAGGCACGGGCACGCTGGGTGAGCCAGGCACGGGCGCCCTGGGTGAGGCAGGCACAGGCATGCAGGGTGAGCCAGGCACGGGCACGCTGGGTGAGCCAGGTACGGGCACGCTGGGTGAGCCAGGCACGGGCACGCTGGGTGAGCCAGGCACGGGCACGCTGGGTGAGCCAGGCACGGGCGCCCTGGGTGAGGTAGGCACGGCGCGCTGGGTGAGCCAGGCACGGGTGCGCTGGGTGACCCAGGCACAGGCACGCTGGGTGAGCCAGACACGGGCACGCTGGGTGAGCCAGGCATGGGCACGCTGGATGTGCTAGGCACGGGCACGCTTGGTGAGTCAGGCACGAGAAAGCTTGGTATGTCAGGCACGGGCACGCTGGGTGAGCCAGGCACGGGCACGCTGGGTGAGCCAGACACGGGCACGCTGGGTGAGTCAGGCACGGGCACGCTGGGTGAGTCAGGCACGGGCACGCTGGGTGAGCCAGCCAGCGAACAATTTCAAGTTTCCACAACGTTCCTGGAAAGTTTTTGAAAGAATTGAAAACGTTTGTTTTTCACGAATTAGATATGTTATTTTGTGTGGAATTAAATAGGTTTCCAAAACTTTTAACCAAAACCTACGTACCTAACCCTAATTTGAAACTTTGTGAAACCTTTTGTACCCAAATTTGAAAATTTGTGACCCCTTTTGTACCCTAATTTGAAACTTTGTGACACCTTTTGTACCTAATTTGAAACTTTGTGACACCTTTTATAAAGTGTTTCAAGTTAAAATGCTCAAATATAAATAAAATAGGAAAAGTAAAAATATAAAAATATATTTCTACATTTGGTAAAATAAAGCATCATAATAAAGGTGGGTTCATCATTTTTATTAATTTATCATTTGTAGTAGCGTAGTGTAGTAGCCTGGTGAAGTGGCATGGTGTAGTGGCATTGTGTAGTGGTGTGTTGTAGTAGCCTGGTGTAGAGGCCTGGTGTAGTGGCATGGTGTAGTAGCCTGGTGTAGTGGCCTGGTATAGTGGCATGGTGTAGTAGTATTGTGTAGTAGTATTGTGTAGTGGTGTGATGTAGTAGCATGGTTTAGTAGCCTAGTGTAGTGGTGTGGTGTAGTAGCCTGGTGTAGTAGTATGGTATAGTGGTGTGGTGTAGTAGTGTAGTTTAGTAGCCTAGTGTAGTGGCGTGGTGTAGTCAGGTGTAGTGGTGTGGTATAGTAGCCTGGTGTAGTAGTCAGGTGTAGTGGCGTGGTGTAGTGGTGTGGTGTAGTGGTGTGGTGTAGTGGTGTGGTGTAGTAGCCTGGTGTAGTAGCCTGGTATAGTGGCGTGGTGTAGTGGCGTGGTGCAGTGGTGTGGTGTAGTGGCATGGTGTATTGGCATTGTGTAGTAGCCTGGGGTAGTGGCATGGTGTAGCAGCCTGGTGTAGTGGTGTGGTGTAGTAGCCTGGTGTAGTGGCATGGTGTAGTGGCGTGGTATAGTGGCAGGGTGGAGTAGCCTGGTGTAGTGGCATGGTGTGGTGTAGTGGCATGGTGTGGTGTAGTAGCCTGGTATAGTTGCGTGGTGTAGTAGCCTGGTATAGTGGTGTGGTGTAGTGACATGGTGCAGTAGCCTGGTACAGTGGTGTGGTGTAGTAGCCTGGTGTAGTGGCGTGTAGGAGCAGCGACCAGGTGTTCACAGGACAAGGCCTACAGGCAGACTGCGGCCTCTGGGGGAGGTCGTGGCGGTGTTTGAAATCTCAAACTATTCCTCAACATTATAGCATCTAAATTCAGAAATATTTCCATCAATTTTTTAGTTTTTAAACCCGTAATAATATTAATGCATTGACATGTCTTATTTCCTTGCTGCATATTTAAGACATTTTTTTATATATTCAACATTTTGTTTCATAATTTGAAAGCTCTCACAAGTGTTCAGACACGGTCACCCACCGCGACGACCATTATGGTCCTGACTACACCCCCCTCCTCATCCCCCCTTCTCTTACCCCTCCCCCTCCTTAACCCCCCCTTCTCTAACCCCTTCCGCCTCCTCATCCCCTTCTCTTTCCTCTCCCCTCTTCCCCCTCCTCCTCATCCCCTTCTCTTACCCCTCCTCTTACTGAGTTATAATTGATGTGAGCACTTAATTGGCGGTCAGTGGTGGCGCTTCTCAATAAACTATATATACTCTCCTGATTTAGTTCAGTATGAGGTTTAAAGAAAAAACAGCATACCCATGTTATATCACAGAAAACGAATTTATCATAAATAACAATAATTTCAATTTCAATTCAATGAATTGTTATTGTTAATAATAATAATAATGTATTTGTCTTATAATATGGAAATGCATCCATAATAGATAACAATATGAATAGCCAAATTTCTGTGAATCCCCAACCATGTTGGAATCTGTGAAAATGAATGAGCAAATGTGCTGGCTGCTGAAGGCGCTGAAGGAAACCACATTGGTTTCATTTTGGATGCAAATGTCCATGGAGGTTCAGAATGGAAACAATCATAGTTGAACATGCAGAGGAGTTTAAGAATCTGTGGTAAGAGTGATGGACATAGCCTTGACAACTATACTTCAGAGAATGTAAACATCTAAGAGTCATTAGAAATATGTGTAAAATAATAAACCCTACATTGTTTGAGTTAGGGAAAACACCATTTGTCATATAGATACTGTTCTTAAAGATTTCCCCAGTTTGCACCTGCAAGATAACACATAAGATTTTAAGGGTTGACAAATTTTAATCTCCTTCTTTGATAAACTGTGCACTTGAGACATAGTTAATAAGAACACGCCAATATATAAGACAACAAAACGTTTTCAGATTCTTTCACACCACTATCAAGCAACATTTACAATTTATATAAATTATTTTAGGGAATAATAGATAAATTTTATATTTAAACATGATATTAGTGTTTAGTGGAATGCATAAAAATTCAAATTGTGTTAAAAAGAGCGATTTTTAGAAAATTTGGAAAACTACTTTTTTCTGATCATAGAATAACTAAATGTATTTTGAAGGTTTCATTCATCCATTAAATATCATTCACAATTTATTATTGGATTTTACAAAAAACACCATAAATTTTATATTTAAACATGTAGAAACTATTTGTAATACATTAGAAACAAAATAGTTCTAGAAAAACCATTAATTATAAAAACTATGTGTTCATAGATTTTTGGATTAAAAGTTTCTCAAATGCTCTCTTGCACCATTCTCAATGCAAGTCATTTCTACACCTATGGGATGAGTTAGATGAAAGTTTTCAATATGCTGTGTGTTTGCTGGGCAAGCATGGGCGCGCTGGGTGAGCCAGGCACAGGCGCGCTGGGTGAGCCAGGCACAGGCGCGCTGGGTGAGCCAGGCACAGGCGCGCTGGGTGAGCCAGGCACGGGCACTCTGGGTGAGCCAGGCACAGGCGCGCTGGATGAGTCAGGCATGGGCGCATTGGGTGAGTCAGGCACGGGCGCGCTGGGTGAGTCAGGCACGGGCACGCCGGGTGAGCCAGGCACGGGCACGCTGGGTGAGCCAGGCACGGGTGTGCTGGGTGAGTCAGGCACGGGTGTGCTGGGTGAGTCAGACACGGGCGCGCTGGACAAGTCTGGCACAGGTGTGCTGGGTGAGTCAGGCACGGGTGTGCTGGGTGAGTCAGGCACGGGCGCGCTGGACAAGTCAGGCACGGGTGTGCTGGGTGAGTCAGGCACGGGCATGCTGGGTGAGTCAGACACGGGCACGCTGGGTGAGCCAGGCACGGGCATGCTGGGTGAGTCAGACACAGGCACGCTGGGTGAATCAGACACGGGCACGCTGGGTGAGCCAGGCACGGGCATGCTGGGTGAGTCAGACACAGGCACGCTGGGTGAATCAGGCACGGGCACGCTGGGTGAGTCAGGCACGGGCACGCTGGGGCTGGGTGAGTCAGGCACGGGCACGCTGGGTGTGTCAGGCACGGGCACTGTTATGGCCACTATGGGTCGCAACCGGGTTTTTTGATGGTAGAACCAAAATGATAGTATCCGACCCCAAGTCGGTAGTACGCTTTCAAGAAAGTGGCTATGTAGTGCATAAAAAAGGAGGGGATGAACAAACCACTGTTCCTTTCGTCAATGTATTAAATATCTTTCCACCACCATTAAGTATATATATATGTACACCGTCGCCATAAATAATATATAAAGAACAGATAGGCTATTTCTACACCTATGTACAATCCTTTCGCTCAGGATATCAAACGTGCTCAAGTGCAGAGTTCATCAATCCCCAGTATTTCTTCACTGTCCAGTAACGTATCCAACCTTACTGGGAAGAACACCGGCGAGTTCACCTATACATGGACCAGCCCACTGACAGGGTCATGAGGTGCCAGTACCCCCCAGGACTGCTCTCCAGCTACTCGCTGGCAGAGTACCACAGCCACACGCTGAGTGGGGTCACAAACCAATACAGAGCTAGCGATCCCCTGGCAGCAGCCTCTAGCGACCAGCTAGCAGCACTACTCAACAGGCATCTCCCTGTCATCAGTCTCTCCCCTAACCCAGTCCCAAACGTACACCGATCTTTTTCAACACTAAACCACTAGTAGCTACCACACTGCTTCATCGGCGGCGGCTTACTTGGTCGTTTCCAGGACCATGTAGGGAGACTGTGGACTGCCCAAGATGAACTGCCCTCTCCCGTACTGCTGCCCACAGACGTCACCTCTGTGGACAGAAAAACGTCATCAATGACCTAGCCGATACTGGTGATCTAGGAAATACCACTAACCCACTGGGGAGTTGACATTGTAGCTGTAACTGACATTGTAGTTGTAACTGTAGCACACACTAGGTGGCGCTGGTCTTGATGCGTCACCTCACCAGAAGTCACTCACAACGACCCCTCTGGCTGACCCAGGCAGGAATCTTTTGCCATTTGCAAGTACTAGATAACCACCACCAGATGGCATTGCCCACATTATGTGCTATTCCCGGAGAGTTCGGGTGCGGACTCTTAGATGGTGCTGGAACTGCCACTCTACCCCTTGACAAGGGCGACGAGTCTGTAACAGGCACGCTGGGTGAGTCAGGCACGGGCACGCTGGGTGAGTCAGGCACGGGCACGCTGGGTGAGTCAGGCATGGATGCACGTGACACCCAGGGCTACGGTGTGGTACAGGATATACACTGTATTGTCACTGATGTCAATGATGTTACTAACAACAATGTCTGTGTCACTGATGTCACTAGTGAGGTTACACACTGCGAGTTGTTCTGTTGCCTGGCTGCTGTGCTTCAGCTGCTGTGATGTACTGTAGCTGGTGTGCTGTATATGTACCAGGGCCAGGAATTGGAGTTCGTTGGCTGATCCCACTAAGCTGCCAACAGTATTAACTTTGGTTGCTTGGTTACGGTTGTAGCGTTCTTGGTAGCGGGAAGTAATGGAGTACCAAACATCTGTGGCTTTTTCTTCTTTATAATACAGAATATATATAACTTACTGGGCCATGTAACAGCAATGGTGCATGTGTGTGGAGCGAGGGTTGACGCTGATCACTTTAACTAACCTAACCTAACCATTATGGAGTGAGGTCCTCGTTCCACCTCGGACTAGCATACAACGGGCTCCTCGTTAAGAGAGGTGCTGAGTAGGCATGCAAGAGGAAGATGGCGCCCACCACTCTAGGGCGTCCAACAATGACTATGAGGGGGAACTGATGGTAAGAGGGGGGGATAATGGAGCGGGGCATAGAGGGAAGATAAAGTGTGTTATGACCGTGTGATTATTAGCAGGTGAGTGATTATTTACACAAGTAATTAAACAAGAGTAATGAAGGTGAGATTATGTGTACTTGGATGAGGTGATAGACTGGAGTGGGTGTTGATCTGAAATACTAAGTCTGATGAATTTTGAACTAAAGCAGAAAACAGGAGTTGGCACTTGATATCAATCTTGATCTTATTTACTGAGTTTGAAACACAGAGGTTTAAAATTTTGTGGGTGGTGGGGGGTTGTACTGAATATACCAAATTTATAAGAGAGCGAACAAAGGCAGGGGATGGGAGCAGAAGCTTGTAACTGCCTTGATCTTATTTACTGAGTCTCAAATATAACAAATTTAAATCCTAAAGAAATTGATCTGATAATAGCGGTGCTGCATGAATGAACTAAGATGGGGAGAAAGAGCTGGAGCTTGGTAACTAAATTGTTGTATTTTACTACATCTTAAATACAGCTGGTTTAAATTTTATAGGATTTGGACTGATACTAACGGAGTTGTACGAATAAACTAAGACGGGGGACAAGAGCTGGAGTTCGGTAACTGTGTTTAACTTATTTACTACATCTGAAATAACTACGTTTTAAATCTCAAGGAAATTGATCGGATAATAGCAGAGTTGTGAGAGGGAACTAAGGTGATAAAAACTAATCTACAAGCAGCTTTACTCTTATCAAGCCAAACACAATATACTTAGCTCTTGTCAATATGGCTTCAGCCCTAAAAACGAACTAACGATGCACTTATTAGTATGATTAACTTGATACGTGCAGCTCTTGATAAAAATAAGTTCCCTGTTGGGTTATTTGTAGACCTGCGTAAGGCTTTTGACACTGTCAACCACCAAAACCTTCTTCTTAAATTACATCATTATGGAGTCAGAGGTCACTCCCTGTTACTGACAGGCTCCAGTATGATTCTGTGAATAATTCAGTTTCTCCCACCCTACCCATCAACATTGGTGTTCCTCAGGGCAGCATACTTGGCCCTCTCCTCTTTCTCATCTGCATTAACGACCTTCCAAATGCCTCCCAACACCTCAAACCAATTCTATTTGCTGACGACATAGCCTTCATTTTCTCCAGTCTTGACCCTCTTGTTCTAAATGTCACAGTGAATACTGAACTAAATAAAGTCCATCTCTGACTAACTGCTAACAAACTCAACCTCAACATTGACAAAACCTTTGGCAATAAATCCTCAATTCAAATTAATCTCAGGATAAACAATATCCAAATTTGTAACAAAGTAGATGGCAAATTCCTTGGTGTTCTTTTAGACAACAAGCTGAATTTCCAGGGACACATTCTAAATATATAAAAAAAAAAAACTGTTGACATTCTTTCTAAGATCAGATATTATGTACCTCGCCCTGCCCTGGTGATGCTCTATTACTCTCTCATCTATCCTTATCTTACCTATGGTATTTGTGCTTGGGGTTCTGCTACCCAAAATCATCTACGTCCTCTAATTACTCAACACAAAGCTGTTATTAGAACAATATCTAACTCTGGCCCCAGACATTGTTTGGTACCCTTACTCAAATCTCTGAATATGTTAGATATTAAGTCACTGCACATCCTCTCAAGTGTATTATATAAATATAAAATGCTGAACTGTAATGTCAATCCTGACCTTAAAATCTTCCTACAAAGTTGTAACAGAACCCATGGGCACCACACCAGAAACAAATACCTATTTAATATTCCAAGAGTATGACTTAATTAAACTAGAAATGCTCTACAAATCAAGGGACCCAGAATGTAGAATGACCTTCCCAATCATGTAAAACACTGTACCTCTCCCAACCAGTTTAAGATAAAACTAAGTCCTACCTAATTACCTCCATGTAGCCTACCTCACCCCCAAATGTCAACCCATGTCTTACTATTTTAAACAATGCTGTTTGTTGACCAAATTGTATATTTGCTATTTTTTGCAAGGACCCCCCCCCCTTTTTATTTTTTTTTTCAACACAATTTATACTTTAATCTTAATTAGTATTACGTTTTAGTCTAAGTGTTTTTCCTGCCCAAAGCGCTCTGCGTAATATTGACTTTAGTCTTTGTATGTACTAGCTCTATCTATAAATCCATCAATCTTTGTATCTCACCTTGTATGTATGTACTTTACCTGAATAAACATTTGATTTGATTTGATGGACAGAAGCTGGAGCTCAATAACTAAATTGTTGTATGCATGCGATGAATCACAATAACGTGGATAAATTATGTGGACCAGACCACACACTAGAAGGTGAAGGGACGACGACGTTTCGGTCCGTCCTGGACCATTCTCAAGTCGATCGACTCGAGAATGGTCCAGGACGGACTGAAAAGTCGTCGTCCCTTCACCTAAATTGTTGTATTTTACTACGACTGAAGTTCAGTAGTTTTAAATTTCAGGGAACTTGATTGCTTAATACCGGAGTTGTAAAAGTAATGTAAGGGGGAGGACAAGAGTTTAGTAATTACTTTTATCTATTTTACTATGTCCGTAGCACAGCAGGTTTAAATTTCGGAAGTACACTATGGCGGAGGACGAGAGCTAGAACTTAGTTACTGACTCGATTTGATTTACTGAGTATGAAATATAGCTGGTATAAATGTAAGGGAAATTAATATATTAATAACGAAGTTGTAGTAATAAGCTAAGGTGGGGACGAGAGCTGGAGCTTGGTAACACTATTTTATTTTCTTACTATGTTCGAAGTATAACTGTTTTACATTGGGCTACTGGTAGTGAAACTAACCTTGTAAAAGTATAATGCTACCTTATGGTGAACTTTTTAGAAATATCTGCTCAAGTCACTTTTTAGAAATACCTGCTCAAGAACGCAGTAAGGATTAAAACTCTGAAAAATTTCTGTCTTAAAATGGACTCTGACGAATAATCGGTCTTAAACTGGTCTCTGAAAAAAATCAGTCAAGTGTCGGATAGTAAAGTGTCCCGGGGTGATGGTACCATAACTCCCACAGCTGCGGATATTAGTTAAGTGTCCCGGGGTGATGGTACCATAACTCCCACAGCTGCGGATATTAGTTAAGTGTCCCGGGGTGATGGTACCATAACTCCCACAGCTGCGGATATTGGTTAAGTGTCCCGGGGTGATGGTACCATAACTCCCACAGCTGCGGATATTAGTTAAGTGTCCCGGGGTGATGGTACCATAACTCCCACAGCTGCAGATATTAGTTAAGTGTCCCGGGGTGATGGTACCATAACTCCCACAGCTGCGGATATTAGTTAAGTGTCCCGGGGTGATGGTACCATAACTCCCACAGCTGCGGATATTAGTTAAGTGTCCCGGGGTGATGGTACCATAACTCCCACAGCTGCGGATATTGGTTAAGTGTCCCGGGGTGATGGTACCATAACTCCCACAGCTGCGGATATTGGTTAAGTGTCCCAGGGTGATGGTACCATAACTCCCACAGCTGCGGATATTAGTTAAGAGTCCTGGGGTGATGGTACCATAACTTCCTCAGCTGCGGATATTGGTTAAGTGTCCCGGGGTGATGGTACCATAACTCCCACAGCTGCGGATATTGGTTAAGTGTCCCGGGGTGATGGTACCATAACTCCCACAGCTGCGGATATTAGTTAAGTGTCTCGGGGTGACGGTACCATAACTCCCACAGCTGCGGATATTGGTTAAGTGTCCCGGGGTGATGTTACCATAACTCCCACAGCTGCGGATATTGGTTAAGTGTCCCGGGGTGATGGTACCATAACTCCCACAGCTGCGGATATTGGTTAAGTGTCCCAGGGTGATGGTACCATAACTCCCACAGCTGCGGATATTGGTTAAGTGTCCCGGGGTGATGTTACCATAACTCCCACAGCTGCGGATATTGGTTAAGTGTCCCGGGGTGATGGTACCATAACTCCCACAGCTGCGGATATTGGTTAAGTGTCCCGGGGTGATGGTACCATAACTCCCACAGCTGCGGATATTGGTTAAGTGTCCCGGGGTGATGTTACCATAACTCCCACAGCTGCGGATATTGGTTAAGTGTCCCGGGGTGATGGTACCACAACTCCCACAGCTGCGGGTGTTGGCGAGGTGCGTGGTGGTCGTGGTGGCGAGCGACGACCCGGCCTTCCTGGTCGCCTTCGCCCAGTCGTCTGACAGAGGCCGCCTGCTGGTGTGGTCGACCAGACTGTTGGTGGTGACGAGGGCGCCTCTCCACGAGGTCATGCGTCTCCTGCGCCAGTACTGGACCTTCTCCATGATGAACACCATGTTCCTGACCCCAGGAGTCCCAGCGTCTGGTCACAGGTAATGTTCCTGACCCCAGGAGTCCCAGGGTCTGGTCACAGGTAATGTTCCTGACCCCAGGAGTCCCAGCGTCTGGTCACAGGTAATGTTCCTGACCCCAGGAGTCCCAGGACCCCAGGAGTCCTTTGTCCCAGTATAAAAGGGCCCACTAAGTTCTTAAAGGTTTCTTATGGGGGAAAATCAGACCAAAAATCATTCATTCGTTCTTAAAGGTTTTTTATGGGGAAAATTTTTGGGCCATTTGTCAGTAAGTTCTTAAAGGTTTCTTATAGGAAAAATTCAGACTAAAAATCACTCATTCGTTCTTAAAGGATTCTTATAGGAGAAATTCAAAAATATTTCTGAGTTCAGTTTAATAAAAATATTTCAGAATTCATATAAGAGTAGAAATTGATTTAAAAGTTTGAGACTAGGATTTTTAAAAATGACCATTTTCAGAGAATATTGTCATTGAAGTTTTGTTAAGGAAAATAGGCATTTTATCAGTAACTTTTAGTTTTTATATCCTTATATTGCTGTGTCACACTAGTTTAAGACCGAAATTATTCAGAGACCGGCTGAAGACCGAAATTATTCATAGTTCAGTTGAAGACCGAAAATTAGTCAAAGACCAGTTAAAGATCGAATTTCTTCAGAGACTATTTTCAGACCGATTTTCATCAGAGTCCGTTTCAAGACCGAAATATGACAGAGTTCATTTAAGGCTGAAATAATTTCTGAGACCATTTTTTGACCGAAATATTGTCAGAGTCCAGTTTGAGACCAAAATTAGTCAGAGACCAGTTTAACCCCAAAATTAGTCAGAGACCAGTTTGAGCCAAAAAATATTCAGACTCCAGTTAAAGACCAAAATTAATCAGAGTCCATTTTAAGACCAGAAATTTCACAGAGTCCACTTTGAGACCAAAATTCGTCAGTCCAGTTAAAGATCAAAATTAGTCAGAGTCTCGTTCAATGTAAAAAATTAGTCAGTTTCATTCAAGGTCAAATATTTTTAGTCTCATTTGTTTTCAGCCGCGTCACAGGAATTAGGACTAAATTTTGTCAGAGTTTAATCCTCGTTGAGTTCTTAAGAGTTCTTATGAATATAATTAATGAGCAGGTATTTTTAAAAAGTTCATCAGATATTAGCTCTTGGACCCCAACTCTATACGTTTATAAGTGCATTTTCGTTACTTTTATCCCAATTTTAGCCCAATTTAAAATAGTTATACTTCAGACATTCTGAGAATATGGAGAATTTGACAAAGAACACAGAGAATACGATAAAGGAACTTGTGAAGAACTTGCTGAGAACATGAGTAATGAGTATAAAAGTTGTACACGGAGAAAATACTCAAATACAGTAAGATTATTGGATAATAGCTGTACGTTTAAATTCTAGGGCGTGAGGAAGGTTTAGATGAGATGGAGGAAGGGGGGAAGTTGGGGAATGGGTGAGATATAGGGGGAGTAGGGGGTAAGTGAGAGAGAGATAAGGGTGTGGGGAAGTAAGGGAGGGGGCAGATAAGGGGTGATGGAAATAAGAGAGAGTGAGTGGATGAGAGTGAGTGGGGGCGGGGGAGTGGATGAGAAAGGGAGGTATGGAAGGAGTAAGGTATGTAGGGAAGAGATATAGGGAGGAGGGGTAAGAGGGAGATAAGTGAACGGTTAGGCACGGGGGGGATAGGGGGTTTAAGGGTGGGGGGAATAAGGGTAATAGAGAGTTGGGGGAGATAAAAGGGGGGGGGGGGAAGGTAAGGTGTGATATGACCGTGTGATTATTAGCGTTGTTAGTGATTATTTAAATAGTTGAGTAAACAAGCATATTGCAGGACAGGATATGTTTGCTTCTGATAAAGGTGAAAGGCAGGAGTGGGTTTGATGTTTTGGAATTATTAAGTTTGAT
This sequence comes from Procambarus clarkii, assembly GCF_040958095.1. Taxonomy (NCBI): domain Eukaryota; kingdom Metazoa; phylum Arthropoda; class Malacostraca; order Decapoda; family Cambaridae; genus Procambarus; species Procambarus clarkii. The sequence continues at coordinate 16,572,613 of NC_091199.1, read as the reverse complement.
AAATTGAGGTGGAGGGCAAGAGTTGGAATTTGGTAATTGCTTTGGTTTATTTTACAGGGGTCTGAAATGTATATTTGTTCTTCTGAAATGTAGTAGGAATATAAATCTCATGGGATTTGGACTGGTAATAATTAACTTACTAGGGTGGAGGAAAAGAGCTGAAACTCGGTAATTGCGTTGGTCTTATTTACTACATCTAAAATAACTGTTTTAAATCTCAGGGGAATTGATTAGATACTAACGAAGATAAGAGTGGGAACTAAGGTGGGGGACAGGTGTTAGAACATGGAAACTAAATTGTTGTAATTTATTATGTCTGAAATACAGCGGGTTTAAATTTCAGGGAAATTGTTCAGGTATTAATGAAGATACGAGAGGGGGTTAAGGCGGGGACAAAAGCTAGAGTTCGGTAATAGTTTGGACCAATTTTACTATGTTTGAAATAAGTGGTCTTAAATTTCAGGGGGATTGGACTTAGTAAAGAAGTTATATGGGTAAAGTAAGACAGGGGACAGGAGCTAGAACTTGCCTACTGCTTTGATTTGATTTACTCTATCTGAAATATGACTATTTTAAATTGGACTAAAATGGGTTATTAGTAACAAAAATGTACTTATAAACGTATAGAGCTGGGTCCAAGAGTTAATATCTGATGAAGTTTTTTAAAATGAATGAACGAGACTGACTAATATCGGTCATAAACTGTTCTGACGAATTTTGATCTCAAAGCGGACTCTGATTAATTTTGGTCTTTAACTGGACTGGATTTTTGGGCTCAAACTGGTCTCTGACAATATTTTGGTCTAAAAATGGTCTCTAAAATTATATCGGTTGTTACGGACCCGAACCCAGCGTTGTAGCACGGAGCAGTGACGTCCACGCCATCTGTGAGTCGGCTCCCGAAACCCCCTCCAAATGGACGACGCCATTTAACGAGGGCGGGATATACCGGCCACAGGGGCTGGTTTCCCGTCTTAATCAGCTTGTAACGTAGCCGTTGCTGACCTCTGGTGAGGTGGCGCTTAGACAGCAACGCCATCTATGGAGTGGATAGGTGGACGTTTGTGTCTAAGCCTGTGAGTGAGGTGCCCTAGAGTGTAACTAGTACTGATGACGTATCTGATTACAGAGTCGACCTGGGATTGCTGAATCGGATGGTGGATCAGTCTACCCAAGGCAGCCGTAGAACCTCCACGCATTTGCTGCTGAAGCTGTGAGTCACCCCCCGGATGAACACTGTTGTGTTAGCCTGCCTGTGAGGTGGCAGAACCAGGGATTGTCGTACCCGGGGCTGACTGGTGGAGAAGACTAGCCACTGGGGTGTTGTGGTGAGGAGAGTGATCTGTGAAATCACACGAGGCTCCTGCCTAGGGCTCGCAACCCTAGTATCGGTCATGGAGTGGCCTAACCAGCGGAACTGATTGGAACCTGCCAGCTACAGGCTGGATTTGTGGTTGAAGGCCTCCACGACGGTGGCCTAGCCAGCGGAACTGATTGGAACCTGCCAGCTACAGGCTAGATTTGTGGTTGAAGGCCTCCACGACGGTGCCCCCAGTGGAACTGTGATTTGGCTGGACTGTGGCCAGGGTAGACTCGAGAGAATCGAAGGATTCAACGTGAGGCCACAAGAAGAGGACCAAGGGCTAAGCATCGTTGAGCACCGTGGAACACTCCGCGTCTTCAGAGGAAGACCATATTGTATATTATAGTGTTTATACCCCCCCCCCCCCCCCCCCCCCGTGTGATAATTTATATATTTATTTATTGGTGATGGTAATTATATATTTAAGTTTAGTGCCTCTGTCTCCCTTCCCCTTTAATTTACTTGCGTTACGGAACACACCCCTTGAGAGCCACTACTAACTTGGGGCCGGATACCCTAACTCTAACAACATCAGAGAAAGAACCCAGTTGCGACCCAAGAGGGCCGTAATATCGGTCTTAAATGGACTCCGTCATATTTCGGTTTTAAAACGGACTCTGATGAAAATTGGTCTGAAAATGGAATTTGAGGAAATTCGGTCTTTAACTGGTCTCTGACTAATTTTTGGTCTTCAACTGGTTTATGAATAATTTCGGTCTTCAGCCGGTCTCTGAATAATTTCGGTCTTAAACGAGTGTGACACCGAAGAAAACGGATATAAAAACCTAAAAGTTACTGACAAAATGTCTCTTTTTCCTTAACAAAACTTCATTGACAATATTCTCTGAAAACAGTCTTTTTGAAAAATTTTAGTTTAAACTCCTAAATAAACTTATATGCTTATATAAACGTTTTTGAATGAAACAAAAATATTTGTATAAAGCTGAGCTCTGAAATATTTTTTAATTTCTCCCATAAGAATCCTGAATAAACGAATGAGTGATGTTTGGACTGAATTTTCCCCCATAAGAACTCTTCAAGTCCAAATGAGTGATTTAAAAAAAAAAATCTCAATCACCGTTGGGGTGTCATCCCTATTACTGACAGTGTCCGTCAGTGTGGACAGTGACCGTCAGCATGGACAGTGATGGACGCTGTCCAAAATGACAGTCACTGTCCACACTGACGGTCACAGTCCACACTGACGATCATTTCCCACACTGACGGTCACTGTCAACACTAACGGTTACTGTCCACACTGACGGTCACTGTCCACACTGACTGACACAGTCTACACTCACAGTAACTGTCCATACTGACAGTCATTGTCCACACTGATGGTCACTGTCCTCACTGACAGTCACTCTCCAGACTAATGGGCACTGTCCACACTGACAGTCACTCTCCACACTGATGGTCACTGTCCAGACTGACGGACACTGTCCTCACTGACCGTCATTTTCCACACTGACAGTCACTGTCCACACTGACGGTCACTGTCCACACTGACAGTCACTGTCCAACCTGACGGTCACTGTCCACACTGACGGTCATCGTCCACACTGACAGTCTCTCTCCACAATGACGGTCACTCTCTACACTGATGGACACTGTCCACACTGACGGTCACTGTCCACACTGACTGTCACTGTCCACACTGACGGTCACTGTCCACACTGATAGTCACTGTCCACACTGACGGTTACTGTCCTCAATGATGGTCACTGTCCAACAATGATGGACACTGTCCACACTGACGGTTACTGTCCTCAATGATGGTCACTGTCCAACAATGATGGACACTGTCCATACTGACGTCACTGTCCACAATGGAGGTCACAGTCCTCACTGATGGAAACTGTGCACAATGATGGTCACTGTCCACACTGACGGTCACTGTCCACACTGACGGTCACTGTCCACACTGATGGTCACAGTCCACACTGACGGTCACTGTCCACTCTGACAGTCACTGTCCACAATGATGGTCTCTGTCCACACTGACAGTCACTGTCCACAATGGTGGACACTGTCCACATTGACGGTCACTGTCCACACTGAGGGTCACTGTCCACACTGACATTCACTGTCCACACTGACGGTCACTGTCCACACTGATGGTCACTTCCCACACTGATGGACACTGTCCACACTGCTAGTAACTGTCCACACTGACGGTCACTGTCCACATTGATAGTAACTGTCCACACTGACGGTCACTCTCCACACTGACGGTCACTGTCAACACTGACGGTCACTCTCCACACTGACGATTACTGTCCTCACTGACGTACACTGTCTACAATGACGGTCACTGTCCACACTGACGGACACTGTCCACACTGACGGACACTCTACTCACTAATGGTCACTATCCACAATGATGGACAATGTCCACTCTGACGGTCACTGTCCACAATGTTGGTCACTGTTCTCACTTATGGACACTGTCCACACTGACGGTCACTGTTCACATTGACGGTCACTGTCTACACTGATAGTCACAGTCCACACTGACGGTCACTGTTCACATTGACGGTCACTGTCCACACTGACGCTAAGGGTCCTCACTGACGGTCACTGTCCACACTGACAGTCACAGTTAACACTGACGGTTACTGTCCACACTGACGGTCACTGTCCACACTGACGGTCACTGTTCACATTGACGGTCACTGTCCACACTGACGCTCACGGTCCTCACTGACGGTCACTGTCCACACTGACAGTCACAGTTAACACTGACGGTTACTGTCCACACTGACGGTCACTGTCTACACTGAAGGTCACTGTGCACAGTGACGGGCACTGTCCTCACTGACGGTCACTGTCAACACTGACGCTCACTGTCCTCACTGACGGTCACTGTCCAAACTGACGGTCACTGTCCTCACTGACGGTCACTGTCCACACTGACGCTCACTGTCCTCACTGACGGTCACTTTCCACACTAATGGGCACTGTCCACACTGACGGTCACTGTCAACACTGACGGTCACTGTCAACACTGACGGTCACTGTCCACACTGACGGTCACTGTCCACACTAATAGGCACTGTCCACACTGACGGTCACTGTCCTCACTGACAGTCACTGTCCACACTGACGGTCACTGTCCTCACTGACAGTCACTGTCCACACTGACGGTCACTGTCCACACTGACAGTCGCTGTCCACACTGACGGTCACTGTCCTCACTGACAGTCACTGTCCACACTGACAGTCACTGTCCACACTGACGGTCACTGTCTACACTGACGGTCACTCTCCCCACTGACGGTCACTGTCCACACTGACGGTCACTGTCCTCACTGACGGTCACTGTCCACACTGACCGTCACTGTCTACACTGACGGTCACTCTCCACAATGATGGACACTGTCCACACTGACGGTCACTCTCCCCCCTGACGGTCACTGTCCACACTGACGGTCATTGTCCACACTGACGGTCACTGTCCACACTGACGGTCACTGTCTACACTGACGGTCACTCTCCACAATGATGGACACTGTCCACACTGACGGTCACTGTCCACACTGACGGTCACTGTCCTCACTTACGGACAATGTCCACACTGACGGTCACTGTACATACTAACGGTCACTGTCCACATTGACGGTCACTGTCCTCACTTATGGACACTGTCCACACTGACGGTCACTCCACAATGATGGACACTGTCCACACTGACGGTCACTGTCTACACTGAAGGTCACTGTCTACACTGAAGGTCACTGTCCACATTGACGGGCACTGTCCACACTGACGGTCACTCTCCACACTGACGGTCACTTTCCACACTAATGGGCACTGTCCACTCTGACGGTCACTGTTCACACTGACGGTCACTGTCAACACTGACGGTCACTGTCCTCACTGACGGTCATTGTCCACACTAATAGGCACTGTCCACACTGACAGTCACTGTCCACACTGACGGTCACTGTCAACACTGACGGTCACTGTCCTCACTGACGGTCACTGTCAACACTGACGGTCACTGTCCACACTGACGGTCATTGTCCACACTAATAGGCACTGTCCACACTGACAGTCACTGTCCACACTGACGGTCACTGTCAACACTGACGGTCACTGTCAACACTGACGGTCACTGTCCTCACTGACGGTCACTGTCAACACTGACGGTCATTGTCCACACTAATAGGCACTGTCCACACTGACAGTCACTGTCCTCACTGACGGTCACTGTCAACACTGACGCTCACTGTCCTCACTGACGGTCACTGTCCAAACTGACGGTCACTGTCCTCACTAACGGTCACTGTCCTCACTGACGGTCACTTTCCACACTAATGGGCACTGTCCACACTGACGGTCACTGTCAACACTGACGGTCACTGTCCACACTAATAGGCACTGTCCACACTGACGGTCACTGTCCACACAAATAGGCACTGTCCACACTGACGGTCACTGTCCTCACTGACAGTCACTGTCCACACTGACGGTCACTGTCCTCACTGACAGTCACTGTCCACACTGACGGTCACTGTCCACACTGACAGTCGCTCTCCACACTGACGGTCACTGTCCTCACTGACAGTCACTGTCCACACTGACAGTCACTGTCCACACTGACGGTCACTGTCCACACTGACGGTCACTGTCTACACTGACGGTCACTCTCCCCACTAACGGTCACTGTCCACACTGACGGTCACTGTCCTCACTGACGGTCACTGTCCACACTGACGGTCACTGTCTACACTGACGGTCACTCTCCACAATGATGGACACTGTCCACACTGACGGTCACTCTCCCCACTGACGGTCACTGTCCACACTGACGGTCATTGTCCACACTGACGGTCACTGTCCACACTGACGGTCACTGTCTACACTGACGGTCACTCTCCACAATGATGGACACTGTCCACACTGACGGTCACTGTCCACACTGACGGTCACTGTCCTCACTTACGGACAATGTCCACACTGACGGTCACTGTACATACTAACGGTCACTGTCCACATTGACGGTCACTGTCCTCACTTATGGACACTGTCCACACTGACGGTCACTCCACAATGATGGACACTGTCCACACTGACGGTCACTGTCTACACTGAAGGTCACTGTCTACACTGAAGGTCACTGTCCACATTGACGGGCACTGTCCACACTGACGGTCACTCTCCACACTGACGGTCACTTTCCACACTAATGGGCACTGTCCACTCTGACGGTCACTGTTCACACTGACGGTCACTGTCAACACTGACGGTCACTGTCCTCACTGACGGTCACTGTCAACACTGACGGTCATTGTCCACACTAATAGGCACTGTCCACACTGACAGTCACTGTCCACACTGACGGTCACTGTCAACACTGACGGTCACTGTCCTCACTGACGGTCACTGTCAACACTAACGGTCACTGTCCACACTGACGGTCATTGTCCACACTAATAGGCACTGTCCACACTGACAGTCACTGTCCACACTGACGGTCACTGTCAACACTGACGGTCACTGTAAACACTGACGGTCACTGTCCTCACTGACGGTCACTGTCAACACTGACGGTCATTGTCCACACTAATAGGCACTGTCCACACTGACAGTCACTGTCCACACTGACAGTCACTGTCCTCACTGACGGTCACTGTCAACACTGACGGTCATTGTCCACACTGACAGTCACTGTCCACACTGACGGTCACTGTCAACACTGACGGTCAAGTTCCACACTGACAGTCACTGTCCACACTGACAGTCACTGTCCACACTGACAGTCACTGTCCACACTGACGGACACTGTCCACACTGACAGTCACTGTCCACACTGACAGTCACTGTCCACACTGACGGTCACTGTCAACACTGACGGTCACTGTCAACACTGACGGTCACTGTCAACACTGACGGTCACTGTCCTCACTGACGGTCACTGTCAACACTGACGGTCATTGTCCACACTAATAGGCACTGTCCACACTGACAGTCACTGTCCACACTGACGGTCACTGTCAACACTGACGGTCACTGTCAACACTGACGGCCACTGTCCACACTGACAGTCACTGTCCTCACTGACGGTCACTTTCCACACTAATGGGCACTGTCCACATTGACGGTCACTGTCAACACTGATGGTTACCGTCCACACTGACGGTCACTGTCCACACTAATAGGCACTGTCCACACTGACAGTCACTGTCCTCACTGACGGTCACTCTGCACACTAATGGGCACTGACTACACTGACGATCACTGTCCACACTAATGGGCACTGTCCACACTGATGGTTACCGTCTACACTGACGGTCACTGTCCACACTAATAGGCACTGTCCACACTGACGGTCACTGTCTTCACTGACAGTCACTGTCCACACTAATGGGCACTGTCCACACTGACGGTCATTGTCCACACTGACGGTCATTCTCCACACTGACGGTCACTCTCCACACTGATGGTCACTGTCCACACTGACGGTCACTGTCCACACTAATAGGCACTGTCCACACTGACGGTCACTGTCTTCACTGACAGTCACTGTCCACACTAATGGGCACTGTCCACACTGACAGTCGCTGTCCACACTGACGGTCACTGTCCACACTGACGGTCACTCTCCACACTGATGGTCACTGTCCTCACTGACGGTCACTGTCCACACTGACGGTCATTGTCCACACTGACGGTCACTGTCCACACTGACGGTCACTGTCTACACTGACGGTCACTCTCCCACTGACGGTCACTGTCTACACTGACGGTCACTGTCCACACTGACGGTCACTGTCCACACTAATGGGCACTGTCCACACTGACGGTCACTGTCCATACTGACGGTCACTCTCCACACTGACGGTCACTGTTCACACTAATAGGCACTGTCCACACTGACGGTCACTGTCCACACTGACAGTCACTGTCCACACTGACGGTCACTGTCCACACTGACAGTCACAGTCCACACTGACGGTCACTGTCCACACTAATGGGCACTGTCCACACTGACGGTCACTGTCCACACTGACGGTCACTGTCCACACTAATGGGCACTGTCCACACTGACAGTCACTGTCCACACTGACGATCACTGTCCACACTAATGGGCACTGTCCACAATGATTGTCACTGTCCACAATGATGGACACTGTCCACACTGACGGTCACTGTCCACAATGGAGGTCACTGTCCTCACTTATGGACAATGTTCCCACTGACGGTCACTGTCCATACTGACAGTCACTGTCCACACTGACGGTCACTGTCCTCACTGATGGTCACTGACCACACTGACGGTCACTGTCCACACTGATGGGCACTGTCCACACTGATGGTTACCGTCTACACTGACGGTCACTGTCCACACTAATAGGCACTGTCCACACTGACGGTCACTGTCTTCACTGACAGTCCCTGTCCACACTAATGGGCACTGTCCACACTGACGGTCACTGTCCACTCTGACGGTCACTGTCCACACTGACGGTCACTCTCCACACTGATGGTCACTGTCCACACTGACGGTCACTGTCCACACTAATAGGCACTGTCCACACTGACGGTAACTGTCTTCACTGACAGTCACTGTCCACACTAATGGGCACTGTCCACACTGACAGTCGCTGTCCACACTGACGGTCACTGTCCACACTGAGGGTCACTCTCCACACTGATGGTCACTGTCCTCACTGACGGTCACTGTTCACACTGACAGTCATTGTCCACACTGACGGTCACTGTCCACACTGACGGTCACTGTCTACACTGACGGTCACTCTCCCCACTGACGGTCACTGTCTACACTGACGGTCACTGTCCACACTGACGGTCACTGTCCACACTAATGGGCACTGTCCACACTGACGGTCACTGTCCATACTGACAGTCACTCTCCACACTGACGGTCACTGTCCACACTAATAGGCACTGTCCACACTGACGGTCACTGTCCACACTGACGGTCACTGTCCACACTGACAGTCACAGTCCACACTGACGGTCACTGTCCACACTAATGGGCACTGTCCACACTGACGGTCACTGTCCACACTGACGGTCACTGTCCACACTAATGGGCACTGTCCACACTGACAGTCACTGACCACACTGACGATCACTGTCCACACTAATGGGCACTGTCCACAATGATTGTCACTGTCCACAATGATGGACACTGTCCACACTGACGGTCACTGTCCACAATGGAGGTCACTGTCCTCACTTATGGACAATGTTCACACTGACGGTCACTGTCCATACTGACAGTCACTGTCCACATTGACGGTCACTGTCCTCACTGATGGTCACTGACCACACTGACGGTCACTGTCCACACTGATGGGCACTGTTCACACTGATGGTTACCGTCTACACTGACGGTCACTGTCCACACTAATAGGCACTGTCCACACTGACGGTCACTGTCTTCACTGACAGTCACTGTCCACACTAATGGGCACTGTCCACACTGACGGTCACTGTCCACACTGACGGTCACTGTCCACACTGACGGTCACTCTCCACACTGATGGTCACTGTCAACACTGACGGTCACTGTCCACACTAATAGGCACTGTCCACACTGACGGTCACTGTCTTCACTGACAGTCACTGTCCACACTAATGGGCACTGTCCACACTGACAGTCGCTGTCCACACTGACGGTCACTGTCCACACTGACGGTCACTCTCCACACTGATGGTCACTGTCCTCACTGACGGTCACTGTCCACACTGACGGTCATTGTCCACACTGACGGTCACTGTCCACACTGACGGTCACTGTCTACACTGACGGTCACTCTCCCCACTGACGGTCACTGTCTACACTGACGGTCACTGTCTACACTGACGGTCACTCTCCCCACTGACGGTCACTGTCCACACTAATGGGCACTGTCCACACTGACGGTCACTGTCCATACTGACGGTCACTCTCCACACTGACGGTCACTGTCCACACTAATAGGCACTGTCCACACTGACGGTCACTGTCCACACTGACAGTCACTGTCCACACTGACGGTCACTGTCCACACTGACGGTCACTGTCCACACTGACAGTCACAGTCCACACTGACCATCACTATCCACACTAACGGGCACTGTCCACACTGACGGTCACTGTCCACACTGACGGTCACTGTCCACACTAATGGGCACTGTCCACACTGACAGTCACTGTCCACACTGACGATCACTGTCCACACTAATGGGCACTGTCCACAATGATTGTCACTGTCCACAATGATGGACACTGTCCACACTGACGGTCACTGTCCACAATGGAGGTCACTGTCCTCACTTATGGACAATGTTCACACTGACGGTCACTGTCCATACTGACAGTCACTGTCCACACTGACGGTCACTGTCCTCACTGATGGTCACTGACCACACTGACGGTCACTGTCCACACTGATGGTCACTGTCCACACTGATGGTCACGTCCATACTGACGGACACTGTCCACACTGACAGTCACTGTCAACACTGACAGTCACTGTCGACACTGACAGTCACTGTCCACACTGACAGTCACTGTCCACACTGATGGTCACTGTCCACACTGACGGTCACTGTCCACACTGACAGTCACTGTCCACACTGACAGTCAATGTCCACACTGACAGTCACTGTCCACACAGACGGTCACTGTCCACACTGATGGTCACTGTCCACACTGACGGTCACTGTCCACACTGACAGTCACTGTCCACACTGACAGTCACTGTCCACACTGACAGTCACTGTCCACACTGACGATCACTGTCCACACTAATGGGCACTGTCCACAATGATTGTCACTGTCCACAATGATGGACACTGTCCACACTGACGGTCACTGTCCACAATGGAGGTCACTGTCCTCACTTATGGACAATGTTCACACTGACGGTCACTGTCCATACTGACAGTCACTGTCCACACTGACGGTCACTGTCCTCACTGATGGTCACTGACCACACTGACGGTCACTGTCCACACTGATGGGCACTGTCCACACTGATGGTTACCGTCTACACTGACGGTCACTGTCCACACTAATAGGCACTGTCCACACTGACGGTCACTGTCTTCACTGACAGTCACTGTCCACACTAATGGGCACTGTCCACACTGACGGTCACTGTCCACACTGACGGTCACTGTCCACACTGACGGTCACTCTCCACACTGATGGTCACTGTCCACACTGACGGTCACTGTCCACACTAATAGGCACTGTCCACACTGACGGTCACTGTCTTCACTGACAGTCACTGTCCACACTAATGGGCACTGTCCACACTGACAGTCGCTGTCCACACTGACGGTCACTGTCCACACTGACGGTCACTCTCCACACTGATGGTCACTCTCCTCACTGACGGTCACTGTCCACACTGACGGTCATTGTCCACACTGACGGTCACTGTCCACATTGACGGTCACTGTCTACACTGACGGTCACTCTCCCCACTGACGGTCACTGTCTACACTGACGGTCACTGTCCACACTGACGGTCACTGTCCACACTAATGGGCACTGTCCACACTGACGGTCACTGTCCATACTGACGGTCACTCTCCACACTGACGGTCACTGTCCACACTAATAGGCACTGTCCACACTGACGGTCACTGTCCACACTGACAGTCACTGTCCACACTGACGGTCACTGTCCACACTGACGGTCACTGTCCACACTGACAGTCACAGTCCACACTGACGGTCACTGTCCACACTAACGGGCACTGTCCACACTGACGGTCACTGTCCACACTGACGGTCACTGTCCACACTAATGGGCACTGTCCACACTGACAGTCACTGTCCACACTGACGATCACTGTCCACACTAATGGGCACTGTCCACAATTATTGTCACTGTCCACAATGATGGACACTGTCCACACTGACGGTCACTGTCCACAATGGAGGTCACTGTCCTCACTTATGGACAATGTTCACACTGACGGTCACTGTCCATACTGACAGTCACTGTCCACACTGACGGTCACTGTCCTCACTGATGGTCACTGACCACACTGACGGTCACTGTCCACACTGATGGTCACTGTCCACACTGATCGTCACGTCCATACTGACGGACACTGTCCACACTGACAGTCACTGTCCACACTGACAGTCACTGTCCACACTGACAGTCACTGTCCACACTGACAGTCACTGTCCACACTGATGGTCACTGTCCACACTGATGGTCACTGTCCACACTGACGGTCACTGTCCATACTGACGTCAGTGACGTGACTGTCAGTGTGGACAGTTGGACACTGTCCACACTGACAGTCACTGTCCACACTGACAGTCACTGTCCACACTGACAGTCACTGTCCACACTGACAGTCACTGTCCACACTGACGATCACTGTCCACACTAATGGGCACTGTCCACAATGATTGTCACTGTCCACAATGATGGACACTGTCCACACTGACGGTCACTGTCCACAATGGAGGTCACTGTCCTCACTTATGGACAATGTTCACACTGACGGTCACTGTCCATACTGACAGTCACTGTCCACACTGACGGTCACTGTCCTCACTGATGGTCACTGACCACACTGACGGTCACTGTCCACACTGATGGTCACTGTCCACACTGATGGTCACGTCCATACTGACGGACACTGTCCACACTGACAGTCACTGTCCACACTGACAGTCACTGTCCACACTGACAGTCACTGTCCACACTGACAGTCACTGTCCACACTGATGGTCACTGTCCACACTGACGGTCACTGTCCACACTGACAGTCACTGTCCACACTGACAGTCACTGTCCACACTGACAGTCACTGTCCACACTGACAGTCACTGTCCACACTGACAGTCACTGTCCACACTGATGGTCACTGTCCAGCAGGTGGAACACCCACACACACCTGCCATACAGTCAGCAGGTGGGACACACACACCTGCCATACAGTCAGCAGGTGGGACACTTGCACACACCTGCCATACAGCCAGCAGGTGGGACACTTACACACACCTGCCATACAGCCAGCAGGTAGAACACACACACCTGCCATACAGCCAACATGTGGGACACACACACCTGCCATACAGCCAGCAGTTGGGACATACACACCTGCCATACAGCCAGCAGTTGGGACACACACACCTGCCATACAGCCAGCAGGTGGAACACACACACACCTGCCATACAGCCAGCAGGTGGGGTCACTCACACACACCTGCCATACAGCCAGCAGGTGGGGTCACTCACACACACCTGCCATACAGCCAGCAGGTGGGACACTTACACACACCTGCCATACAGCCAGCAGTTGGGTCACTTACACACACCTGCCATACAGCCAGCAGTTGGGACACACACACCTGCCATACAGCCAGCAGTTGGGACGCACACACCTGCCATACAGCCAGCAGGTGGAACACACACACACCTGCCATACAGCCAGCAGGTGGGACACACACACCTGCCATACAGCCAGCAGTTGGGACATACACACCTGCCATACAGCCAGCAGGAGGAACACACACACACCTGCCATACAGCCAGCAGGTGGGACACCTACACACACCTACCATACAGCCAGCAGGTGGGACACACACACCTGCCATACAGCCAGCAGGTGGGACACACACACCTGCCATACAGCCAGCAGGTGGGACACACACACCTGCCATACAGCCAGCAGGTGGGACACACACACACCTGCCATACAGCCAGCAGGTGGGACACCTACACACACCTACCATACAGCCAGCAGGTGGGACACACACACCTGCCATACAGCCAGCAGGTGGGACACACACACCTGCCATACAGCCAGCAGGTGGGACATACACACCTGCCATACAGCCAGCAGGTGGGACACTTACACACACCTGCCATACAGCCAGCAGGTGGGACACACACACCTGCCATACAGCCAGCAGGTGGGACACACACACCTGCTATACCGCCAGCAGATGAGACACCTACGCACACACCTGCCATACAGCCAGCAGGTGGGACACTTACACACACCTGCCATACAGCCAGTAGGTGGGACACACACACCTGCCATACAGCCAGCAGGTGGGACACACACACCTGCCATACAGCCAGCAGTTGGGACATGCACACCTGCCATACAGCCAGCAGGTGGGACACACACACCTGCTATACCGCCAGCAGGTGAGACACCTACACACACACCTGCCATACAGCCAGCAGGTGGGACATACACACCTGCCATACAGCCAGCAGGTGGGACACTTACACACACCTGCCATACAGCCAGCAGGTGGAACACCTACACACACCTGCCATACAGCCAGCAGGTGGGACACTTACACACACCTGCCATACAGCCAGCAGGTGGGACACTTACACACACCTGCCATACAGCCAGCAGGTGGGACACACACACCTGCCATACAGCCAGCAGGTGGGACACACACACCTGCCATACAGCCAGCAGGTGGGACACACACACCTGCCATACAGCCAGCAGGTGGGAAACACACACCTGCCATATAGCGAGCAGGTGGGACACACACACCTGCCATACAGCCAGCAGTTTGGATACTTACACACACCTGCCATGCCGTCAGCAGGTGGGATACTTACACACACCAACCATACAGCCAGCAGGTGGGACACTAACACACACCTGCAATACAGGCAGCAGGTGGATCACACACACCTGCCATAGAGTCAGCATGTGGGACACTTACACACACCTGTCATACAGCCAGCATGTGGGACACCTACACACACCTGCCATACAGCTAGCAGGGGTCTCTGACACTTCCTCTTCCTCCGGCAGATGGGACACCTACACACACCTGCCATACAGCCAGCTGGGGCCGCAGGTGGTCCACGTAGCCACCTGGACACCTGCTAGGGGACTGGTGCTCCTGTCTCAACACCACCTGTTTCCACAGAAGTTCAAAAAGTGAGAATAATATTGCAGTTTGTGAAGATGTTGCGAAATAGTAGGAATCAATATAGATATGTAGACAGGTGTAGATGTGTAAACAGGTGTAGATCTGTAGACAGGTGTGGACAGATATTGTGGGATTTATTCTGTAACTCCCTCAATAAAGAAGAAGAGTCCTAGATCGATAGAAATTAAACTACTAAACAGATTTTTTTTCTTATTTTCTAAATTGCTCGGGGAGTTAGTTTGTCTCCTGGAGTAGCAGCTCCTGAAGGGGCTGTCTCCTGGAGTAGCAGCTCCTGAAGGGGCTGTCTCCTGGAGTAGCAGCTCCTGAAGGGGCTGTCTCCTGGAGTAGCAGCTCCTGAAGGGGCTGTCTCCTGGAGTAGCAGCTCTTGAAGGGGCAGTCTCCTGGAGTACCAGCTCCTGAAGGGGCAGTCTCCTGGAGTAGCAGCTCCTGAAGCGGCTGTCTCCTGGAGTAGCAGCTCCTGAAGGGGCTGTCTCCTGGAGTAGCAGCTCCTGAAGGGGCTGTCTCCTGGAGTAGCAGCTCCTGAAGGGGCTGTCTCCTGGAGTAGCAGCTCCTGAAGGGACAGTCTCCTGGAGTAGCAGCTCCTGAAGGGGCTGTCTCCTGGAGTAGCAGCTCCTGAAGGGGCTGTGTCCTGTAGTAGCAGCTCTATGAGATCTTTTCCAGGTAGATTTTAAAACGTAACAGAGTTTTGGCATTTACGGCTTCGGTGGGTAGGCGGTTCCATGGGTTAATAACCCTGTGGGTGAAGAAGCGTCTCCTGCAGGTGGGACACTCACCTGTAAAAATTATGAGAAGAATCAAGACAGTTGAAGATAGACAGAGACTACAGGACGACCTGGACAGGCTGGAGAAATGGTCTAGAAAATGGCTGCTAAAGTTCAACTCAAGATAGTGTAAGGTTAGGCGAAGGGAGCAGGAGGCTGAACACAAGGTACCATCTGGGAGGTGATATCCTGCATGAGTCGAATAGAGAGAAAGAACTGGGGGTTGATATCACACCGAGCCTGTCCCCAGAGGCCCACATCAAAAGGATATCATCAGTGGCATATGCTAGATTGGCCAACATATGAACTGCTTTTAGAAACTTGTGTAAGGAATCGTTCAGGATCCTGTATACCACCTATGTCAGACCAATTCTGTATTATGCAGCTCCAGCCTGGACTCCATACCTAGTTAAACACAAGACAAAGTTAGAGAAGATTCAGCGGTATGCCACCAGGCTCGTCCCGGAACTGAGAGGTATGAGCTACGAGGAAAGGCTAAGGGAGCTGAACCTCACGTCCCTGGAAAACAGAAGAGTAAGGGGAGACATGATAACCACCTACAAAATTCTCAGTGGAATTGACAGGGTGGACAAAGACAAACTCTTTAGTGCGGGTGGGACACGAACAAGGGGACTCAGGTAAAGACTTAGTCCCCAAATAAGCCACAGAGACATTAGAAAGAATTATTTCAGTGTCAGAGTAGTTAACAGATGGAATGCATTAGGCAGTGATGTGGTGGAGGCTGACTCCATACACAGCTTCAAATGTAGGTATGATAGAGCCCAGTAGGCTCAGGCATCTGTACACCAGTTGATTGACAGTTGAGAGGCGGGGGCCAAAGAGCCAGAGCTCAACTCCCGCAAGCACAACTAAGTGAGTACTTGGTTTGGAACACCTGGCTGGGAACACCTGGCTGGGAACACCTGGCTGGGAACACCTGGCTAGGAACACCTGGCTGGGAACACCTGGCTGGGAACACCTGGCTGGGAACACCTGGCTGGGAACACCTGGCTGGGAACACCTGGCTGGGAACACCCGGCTAGGAACACCTGGCTGGGAACACCTGGCTGGGAACACCTGGCTGGGAACACCCGGTTAGGAACACCTGGCTGGGAACACCTGGCTGGGAACACCTGGCTGGGAACACCCGGTTAGGAACACCTGGCTGGGAACACCTGGCTGGGAACACCTGGCTGGGAACACCTGGCTGGGAACACCTGGCTGGGAACACCCGGCTAGGAACACCTGGCTGGGAACACCTGGCTGGGAACACCTGGCTGGGAACACCTGGCTGGGAACACCCGGCTAGGAACACCTGGCTGGGAACACCTGGCTGGGAACACCTGGCTGGAAACACCTGGCTGGGAACACCTGGCTGGGAACACCTGGCTGGGAACACCTGGCTGGGAACACCTGGCTGGGAACACCTGGCTGGGAACACCCGGCTGGGAACACCCGGCTGGGAACACCTGGCTGGGAACACCTGGCTGGGAACACCTGGCTGGGAACACCTGGCTGGGAACACCTGGCTTGGAACACCTGGCTGGGAACACCCGGCTGGGAACACCCGGCTGGGAACACCCGGCTGGGAACACCTGGCTTGGAACACCCGGCTGGGAACACCTGGCTGGGAACACCTGGCTGGGAACACCCGGCTGGGAACACCTGGCTGGGAACACCTGGCTGGGAACACCCGGCTAGGAACACCTGGCTGGGAACACCTGGCTGGGAACACCTGGCTGGGAACACCTGGCTGGGAACACCTGGCTGGGAACACCTGGTTAGAGAGCAAGTTAGCCGGCTACACAATATACATGTTATAGCACTGGCTTACTTGAAGCGTAGCATGGACGAGTGCTGCATGTGAGTAGTGTAAATTTGGACGCCTTGGCCTGGACCAGGAAGCCTTGTAAACTTGGCTCTTTTCTAATACTGTACTCATATTATAGTGCTAAATCGTGCGAATAATGGTAGGTAATCAGGCAATCAACCAGACTTATTCAGTTCCAATCACTCTCTCTTCAGTTTCTACGGAGCGATGGTTAACGTAACTGCTCTAGCCTTCGAGCCCATCTGGATGGTGGTGGAGGAGAGGGCAGCGGACGGCAGCAAGGTCTCCCGCACCACGGGACGGGACTACATCATCCTGGAGACCATTGCTGGGGCTCTCAACTTCACCTTCAGGGCCATCCCTCCAACTAACAGTAATGATGTAAGGCCTGGCATTTTACTTTAACCTGAATTTTACTTCCAAACGCTTTTATGTGTGATTTTTCTTATCAAAACTTTATTGATCTATTATTTTGGAATATAACTGACATGATACAACTTTTTGATAATTAATGCTGAAGACATTTAGTGGAGGTTTTCTGAAAACGTTGATAATAAAATATTTTTTTACTCTATGCCTGGCTCACCATCATGCCTGTCACATTCTCCTTTCTGTCCAATAAAACTTATATTTCAGATTGATAAAGATTAAGCCACCCAAGAGGTGGCACGGGCATGAATAGCTCGTAATTATATTTCAGCATCCTGTCTGTCCCACAGTATGTTCTATCTCGCATTCTTGCATGTCTCACAAACTTACTTTTCCCAAATCCTTCTGTTCAGCAGCCCTGATCCACCAGCCTGTCCGAACCACCTGCCTGCTTGTCACACCATACTATCTATCTCAATATCCCTCTGTTCCACAATTATGTCTATTCAACCATCCTGTCTGATTATTTTCCTGTATACTCCACATGTGTACAAGTTGATACATTAATTGTAAGTGACTATTGATCATCCTTAATTAATAGCTCTCAACTCTTTAAGACATAACTGTAACATGCTCGTGTCTGAAGCTAGACACAAATACAACAAAATTAATAATGATGGTAACATCAGTCCATTTCATGTGGTCTCCATCTCATGATGGCCTCGGAATGAATGATAGAGCTGATGAGTTAGCCAAAGAATCTGCCTTTAAAGGAGAAATTCAGTATAACCTTGGAGTGTCAATAAGCAGTCTGAGAGCAATAGCTCACCTAGAACTTCAACAAAATCTTGTAGATATGAGGCAAAATGATAGGTACACTAGTAATTCCATCAATCATCATACTATCATGCAAGAAGAGCGACACATTAATGGATCATCCAATATAATCAGCAGACCCCCTAGATGTTACTACTGCTCGGCTTAGACCCCTAGATGCTACTATGATGTTACGTTAGCCCAATACATCTAGTTACCTAGATGTTATGTTAACCCACTTTGTGCCTCTGTAAGTCCAGTACCACACACAGACTGTAAGTACCACTTACCGACTCCCCGACGAATGTCACAATTGAATTACCGACGAATTCAGAGGTAATTCAGCCATTTGTATGAAAACAGACCCTTCAGGCATGGTGACTTCAATAGAGAGTTCAGAAGTAATCCATTATAAATATATTGCTGTTAGTCCTATGCGCGTCTCACATTCGCTCAAAAACATGCCTCCCACACTCTTTTGTAGCATATAAAAATCTAAATACTCATTCACTATACATATATATGAAGTGCATTGAGTAAAAACGGCCTCGCATGTTTTGAAATAGGCCTTCTGCAGTTACCTTCTTTCTGACGTCATCATCCCCAATGCAGTTTGATCCACCAATAGGACACGTTGCTTTAAAACACAATGTTACAAGGTGTTCCAAGGAAGGACCCGGTCTCTCATTAGCACATTCCTTAATCTCTAATGTTCTCTGCATGTGACATCACGGGCTGTGTCATGATGCCTTGTAACCACTCATATTTGGTTTATTGTATCATTGCTCATATCTTTCTCTTATTCAATTCATAAGCCCCGTCAAACCAACCTAACCTAACCTATTATAAAACAAAACAAATACATTTCTATATTCTACAAACCCGTTGTTGTTGTTTAGGCGACGTCACAAAAATCTATAATTTTGGTGGAAATTTTATGCTATAATTTGGGTGGAAAGTTTCTCCACTACCGCACTACTGTCCACAAGATGGGTGTGCGGCTCACTAATGCCCACAGGATGGGTATGGTGGTGCACTACTGCCCACAGGATGGGTATGGTGGTGCACTACTGCCCTCAGGATGGGTATGGTGGTGCACTACTGCCCTCAGGATGGGTATGGTGGTGCACTACTGCCCACAGGATGGGTATGGTGGTACACTACTGCCCTCAGGATGGGTATGGTGGTGCACTACTGCCCACAGGATGGGTATGGTGGTGCACTACTGCCCTCAGGATGGGTATGGTGGTGCACTACTGCCCACAGGATGGGTATGGTGGTGCACTACTGCCCTCAAGATGGGTATGGTGGTGCACTACTGCCCTCAGGATGCGTATGGGGGGTTCACTACCGCCCACACAATGGGTATGGTGGTCCACTACCGTGTCGTGATCACTGAACCCTGGTTCATTCCGTTCACAGCGATTACACAACACATAACTCCTTGCCTCAGCAACCGTTACTACCACCGTGTACTTCTGCACACCTGACCCTTGAGACGTACCACTAGGTTTGTACAGGTAGAGGGGGCAGAAATAGCCTGAGCTACTCTATCCCTTTGAGATGTATTTCTTTCTTGTCTCAATAAACATACTTGAACTTGAACTTGTAGGAATTCAATGACAACATATGGAAGGTGATAAAAGCCCGTCGGGTTTTCCAATTTAATTACATGAAATATACTTTGACAATGAATAATACATTAACTTACTCTCTCTGGTTAAATCATCTTCCCACACCCATAAACCCACTAAACCTCCCCAGTCACCACCTGCGCTTGAAACCTCCGCCTAAGTCCCTAATACTGAATCATCATTTCAACTCAACACACCCAGTTAGTCTTCCATTCAATACTCACATACTGTAGACTTGACTTGATCAACGAGATCACATCGAGTCCCCACATATTTGTCAGTTCCACTTTATTGCTGCCACAGACGGAGATCAGGAGGACTTGCCCGTTCCACTCCTCCCAACAGACTGTCCTCAGCCAGCAATAGCTTCAACCATCACACACTTGCCTCCCAAGGAGGATATATAACCGTAGGTCACCTTGTTCCTTGAAACGTGAGGTCACCCTTTGTCTTCTTGGCTGCTACATACGTTTGGGCAAGCAGCTGCTGTCTTAATCCCCTGACCTTACCTCGATGTGTGTCCACAGTCTGAAATAATTAACATGTACTTCTATTCATCATTTGTTAAGTATTGTAGTAATGATTCTCTAGCTAACATTCACTCCTAACTTGTGGATTACAACACCCGCCCACAGGATGGGTATGGGTCTCACTCACCAACACTCCCTCACTCACCATCATCACCACCACCCTCACCACCACCAACACTCATCACCACCACCACCACCACTCTGTCACTCACCACCACTCTGTCACTCACCACCACTCCCTCACTCACCACCACCACCACAACTCCGTCACTCACCACCACCACCACTCCGTCACTCACCACCACCACTCCGTCACTCATCACCACTCCGTCACTCACCAACACTCCCTCACTCACCACCACCACCACTCATCACCACCACCACTCCATCAGTCACCACCACCACCACCACCACTCCATCAGTCACCACCACCACCACCACTCATCATCACCACCACCACCACCACTCCGTCACTCACCACCACCAATCCGTCACTCACCACCACCACTCCGTCACTCACCACCACCACTCCGTCAGTCACCACCACCACTCCGTCAGTCACCACCACCACTCCGTCAGTCACCACCACCACTCCGTCAGTCACCACCACCACTCACCACCACCACTCATCATCACCACCACTCCGTCACTCACCACCACCAATCCGTTACTCACCACCACCACCACCACTCCGTCAGTCACCACCACCACTCCGTCAGTCACCACCACCACTCCGTCAGTCACCTCCACCACTCCGTCAGTCACCACCACCACTCATCATCACCACCACCACCACCACTCATCATCACCACCACCACCACCAATCCGTCACTCACTACCACCACTCATCATCATCACCACCACCACCACCACTCACCACCACTCATCATCATCATCACCACCACCACCACTCACCACCACTATCATCCACAGATCATGCAAGACGTAAGGACGCGGGTGTCCTTCTTGAGGTCGACGAAGGTGGCGCTGTTGTCCCTCCTCGCACAAAACCATGACTCCACCTTCATGATCGAGGAAGCCACACTGACCTTCGCCATGGCCAAGCCCCTGCTGCCACCTCGCTGGCAGAGCCTCTACCACCCCTTCAGCGGCCAGGTGTGGGCGGCTGTGGTCGGCCTTCTCTTCCTAGTCCCGCCCACTCTCCTGCTGGTGAGTGTGCACCTGGCTTGGTCTCCCTGGTCCCTTCCTAGTCCCGCCCATTCTCCTGCTGGTGGGTGTGTGCCTGGCTTGGTCTCCCTGGTCCCTTCCTAGTCCCGCCCATTCTCCTGCTGGTGGGTGTGCACCTGGCTTGGTCTCCCTGGTCCCTTCCTAGTCCCGCCCATTCTCCTGCTGGTGGGTGTGCACCTGGCTTGGTTCCCCTGGCCCCCGGGTATTGTGAGTCATGATCATGTGTATGTACCTACAGCAGGGTCTCCACATTAAACTATCTTCAGGCTGGTCCTGGCTCTTCATATTGGTTCACACAAAAGAATGTATTTGTGCAATTATAAGCCGAAAAATTAGTGGGTAAAGGACCCTCCTCATTTTGGCCATAGTTCTTGCTCTCAGCTTCTAAAATAACATTTGTAAATTATGAAATGTTTTCTATTTTTCAGGACTGGGCAGTACCTTGACTGTGTTACTCCTGTATTATAGGAGAATAATGATTTGTTTTAGTTATACCTGCTTGGTGGGGTTCTGGGTGTTCTACTCCCCAAGTCCATCCCGAGGCCAGGCTTGACTTGTGAGAGCTTGGTCCAACTGGCTGTTGCTTAGAGTGGCCCGCAGCCCACATATCCACCACACCCCGGTTTGTCCGGCAGTTATTGAAAAAAAAACGCTATCTAGTTTTCTCTTGAAGATGTCCACGTTTGTTCCAGCAATATTTCTTATATTCGTTGGGACCGCAGACTTCTGATGTTTATACAGTGTTCTCTGATTGTGCCTATGGCACCCCTGCTCTTCACTGGTTCTATTCTGCATTTACTTCAATACCGTTCACTCCAGTATGTTGCTATTTTACTGTGTAGATTTGTGACCTGTCCCTCCAGTATTTTCCACGTGTATATTATTTAAATAATATCTCTCTCGTTTCCTTTCTAGTGAGTACAGTTGGAGAGCGTTGAGACGATCCCAATAATTTAGGAGCTTTATTGTGTCTATGTATGCCGTATATGTTCTCTGTACCTCTATATCAGCAATCTCTCCTGCTCTGAAAGAGGAAGTGAGTACTGAGCAGTACTCAAGACGGGACAGCACAAGTCCTTTGAATAGTAAAACCATTGTGATGGGATCCCTGGATTTGAAAGTTTCGTAATCCATCCTATCATTTTTCTGGCTGACACAATATTTGGTTATGGTCCCTAAACGTTAGGTCGTCAGACATCATTATACCCAAATCCCATACATGCTGCTTTCTTACTATGGGCAAATCTGATTGTGTTTTGTATCCTGTATTATGATAATATCCTCATTTTTATTGTTCCTGAGTACCTGGAATTCATCACTGTTAAACATCATGTTATTTTCTGCTGCCAAGTCGAAAACTTTATTTTCTTTACAAAATTTGTAATATCTGTTTGTAGTTTTTCAATGTCTTACACAAAGATAATTTTCACGCTGATTTTTGTGTCATCTGCAATGGATGATACGAAGCTGTGACTTGTATTTTGTCTATATCTGATATCAGAATAAGGAAAAGCAGCGGTGCAAGGACTGTACCCTGAGGTACAGAGCTTTCAACTGGGCTTGGACTCGATTTTATATGGTTGACTGTTACTCTTTGTGTTCTGTTCGACAGAAACCTGAGTATCCAGCGTCCTACTTTACCAGTTATGCCCATTGACCTTATTTTGTGTGCTATCATTCCAAGGTGACATTCATCGAACGCCTTTGCGACGTCCGTGTATACCACATCTGCATTCAATTTTTCTTCTAATGCCTCAGTGATTTTGCCATAGTGGTCACGTAGCTATGAGAGGCATGATCATCCCGCTCTAAATCCATGTTGGCCTAGGTTGTGAAGGTCATTGGTCTTCATGAAACTGGTGACCTCACTCCTGATTATTCTCTCAAATACTTTTATTATGTTGGACGTTAGTGCAACTGGTCAATAATTCTCTGCCAATGCTTTGCTCCCTCCCTTATGTGGAGGGACTATGTTTGCTGATTTAAGCGCATCTGGTATCTCCCCTGTGTCCAAGCTCTTCCTCCACACTATACTGAGTGCCTGTGCTAATGGCACTTTGCATTTCTTATAAATATTGAATTCCATGAGTCTGGACCTGGGGCTGAGTGCATGGGCACGTTGTCAATTTCTCTTTCAAAATCTTTCACGCTCGTGTTGATATCAGTTATATTACGGGGGTTTGGATATCACGCATAAAGACGCTGTCAGGATTTTCCACTTTCAAGCTGTTTATTGGAGTGCAAAACATGTCCTCATACTGCTTTTTTTTAGGATTTCACTAATTCTTTGTAATCCTCAGTGTATGAATCTTCATTCATGCGAATAGGTTCAATACTGGCAGTGGTTTTTGCTTTTGATTTTGCATATGTGAAGAAATATTTTGTTTTTTTCTTTATTTCCTGAATTGCTTTCTGTTCTAGTTGCCTTTCATCAATCTGGTATGAATTCTTCAATTTCTGCACGATTTTTTCAATCTTACTGTTTAAATTATTCCTTCTTTGTATGGTAAGTCGTGTCTGCTTAAGCATTTCCGTTTTTTCTGTTCTTCCTTTGTAGTGTCGTCTGCGTTCTTTTTCTACGTTGGACCTCTTTCTGGCTTTCCTCAAAGGAACATGTTTCAGACAGGCTTCATATGCTTCATAAGTCAGTTTTTCTGTTCCTTGTGTAGGATTTTTATAGCTTTGAATGTTTGTAAGTTCCCTGTTTATTTTCTCCCAATCTATCCTTTTATTATTAAAATTGAATTTACTGAATAACCCCTCTCGCTTGATCATTGTTTTAAGTCTATTCTGAGTATTGATGGTAATTTGCACTGAAACGAGCTTGTGGCGGCGCAAATCCCTAACAGTAGCCTCTGTTTAACTCAACAGTAAAATAGATACTTGGTTGTTAAACGATTTTTCGCGGGGTCGTATTCCCAGGAACATAGACTTAAGGACTTGCCCGAAATGCTATGCGTACTAGTGGATGTACAAGAATGTAAACACTCTTGTATAAATAAATAAATAAATAAATGAATAAATAAATAAAAATAAATTGAAACTAAAGAAAGAAGATTAAAGACAATTGACAAAAGAGGTTACGGAATAACTCGCCTTGAAGGACTAACAAGTGTTTCTGTGTAGGTCAGATGACATTGTACACTTGGGAACAAAACAGTGTTGCAGCAGTTAAATCAAGAAGGAAAACAATCTTCCTTAGAAATCAGTGTTTGAAGATGAAGTTGCAATTGGATGACTTCCAAACGAGCAGCTTCCGGGAGACTGTTCGAGGAACGTTACACAGCGCCTCAAGCTGAAATTCTGCAGCTTAAAGACAATGTTCTCTAGACAGTATACTTATGAGCGAAGCTGGGCTCAGGACTGACACTGTGAGCCAAGCTGGGCTCAGGACTGACACTGTGAGCCAAGCTGGGCTCAGGAGTGACACTGTGAGCCAAGCTGGGCTCAGGACTGACACTGTGAGCCAAGCTGGGCTCAGGACTGACACTGTGAGCCAAGCTGGGCTCAGGACTGACACTGTGAGCCAAGCTGGGCTCAGGAGTGACACGGTGAGCCAAGCTGGGCTCAGGAGTGACACTGTGAGCCAAGCTGGGCTCAGGAGTGACACTGTGAGCCAAGCTGGGCTCAGGAGTGACACTGTGAGCCAAGCTGGGCTCAGGACTGACACTGTGAGCCAAGCTGGGCTCAGGAGTGACACTGTGAGCCAAGCTGGGCTCAGGAGTGACACTGTGCTCCAAGCTGGGCTCAGGACTGACACTGTGAGCCAAGCTGGGCTCAGCAGTGACACTGTGAGCCAAGCTGGGCTCAGGACTGACACTGTGAGCCAAGCTGGGCTCAGGACTGACACTGTGAGCCAAACTGGGCTCAGGACTGACACTGTGAGCCAAGCTGGGCTCAGGACTGACACTGTGAGCCAAGCTGGACTCAGGACTGACACTGTGCTCAAAGCTGGGCTCAGGACTGACACTGTGAGCCAAGCTGGGCTCAGGAGTGACACTGTGAGCCAAGCTGGGCTCAGGACTGACACTGTGAGCCAAGCTGGGCTCAGGAGTGACACTGTGAGCCAAGCTGGGCTCAGGACTGACACTGTGAGCCAAGCTGGGCTCAGGACTGACACTGTGAGCCAAGCTGGGCTCAGGAGTGACACTGTGAGCCAAGCTGGGTTCAGGAGTGACACTGTGAGCCAAGCTGGGCTCAGGACTGACACTGTGAGCCAAGCTGGGCTCAGGAGTGACACTGTGAGCCAAGCTGGGCTCAGGAGTGACACTGTGAGCCAAGCTGGGCTCAGGACTGACACTGTGAGCCAAGCTGGGCTCAGGACTGACACTGTGAGCCAAGTTGGGCTCAGGAGTGATACTGAGAATTAGCAATATGTCAGACATTATGGCAAGAAATGCAAGGCCTCACAGAGCGTGTTTGGTGACATTCTTAGAGGGAACACACACAGGTGCGCCACACAAGTGGCACACCTGACCATCAACGTGTGACCACGTTACTGTTCCTGTTGGACGTGGTGCTCGTGTTGGACTTGGTCTTACTGTTCCTGTTGGACGTGGTGCTCGTGTTGGACTTGGTCTTACTGTTCCTGTTGGACGTGGTGCTCGTGTTGGACTTGGTCTTACTGTTCCTGTTGGACGTGGTGCTCGTGTTGGACTTGGTCTTATTGTTCCTGTTGGACGTGGTGCTCGTGTTGGACCTGGTTTTATTGATCCTGTTGGACGTGGTGCTCGTGTTGGACCTGGTCTTATTGTTCCTGTTGGACGTGGTGCTCGTGTTGGACTTGGTCTTACTGTTCCTGTTGGACGTGATGCTCGTGTTGGACCTGGTCTTATTGTTCCTGTTGGACGTGGTGCTAATGCTCGTATTGGACGTGATGCTCGTGTTGACGTTGTTATAATGCTCGTGTTGACGTTGTTATAATGCTCGTGTTGGACGTGGTACAAATGGTAATGTTGGACGTGTTACTAATATTATTGTAGGACGTGGTGCTGATGGTAATGTTGGACGTAGATCTCATGTTAATGTTGGACGTGGCAATAATGCAAATTTTCGACGTAGTGTTAATGTTTATTTTCGACGTGGTGTTATTGTTCATTTTGGACTTGGGGCTAGGGTCCATGTTGGACATGGCACTAACTGTTCATGTTAAACGTTGTGCTAATGTTAATTTTTGATGTGGTATTAATGTTCATGTTGGACGTTGTACTAATGTTTGTGTTGGACGTGGTACTAATGTTAATGTTGGACGTAGTGCTAATGTTAATGTTGGAAGTGGTGCTAATGATGTTGGACGTGGTGTTAATATTAGGCATAGTGCTAATGGTAATGTTGGACGTGGTGCTAATGTTAATGTTGGACGTGGTGCTAATGTTAATGTTGGAAGTGGTGCTAATGATGTTGGACGTGGTGTTAATATTAGGCATAGTGCTAATGGTAATGTTGGACGTGGTGCTAATGTTATTGTTGGACATATTGCTAATCTTCTTTTTTATGCTATGTTCTTTTTGATACTAACGTGATACTAATATTTGAGTTGGACGTGGTGTTAGTGTTTGAGTTGGACGTCTTGCTACGCCACTTACGGGCTATTCATGCCCGTGCCACCTCTTGGGTGGCTTAATCTTTATCAATCAATCAATCAATCAGTTTTGCTACAGCATATGATAGATATATATAGTGCTAATGATTGTGTTGGACCTTGAATTTAAGTTATTGTTGGACGTGGTGCTAATGGTCATGTTGCGCTTAGAGGGCATTAGATTGTTTACTCAAAGTTGTTCAATGTCAACCAATGTTTTTGACTGGTTGTATATGAAAAGAGCTGCAATTCTTCCAAGTTTCAGTACTGTAGCGTAAATAGAAAGGGAGATTTTTTTTGTTTTTTTGTTTTTCAACGAATTTTACACATTTTCAAGTGTAAATAATAAAAAAACCACCTTTCAGATATAATTATTCTATGACACTTTTCTGACACATTAGCATATAATAAAGGATCGGTAGTTAGATATTTTCCAAAACATTTTTAGTTTTCCCTAATAGAAATTTTTAGTTCCCCCCCAAAAATTATGCAAATATATTATGTTTATTGCTATTATAAAATCAATAAATTAACTTAGGGAAAAAAGCTAACTACCGATTTTAGAGACATAGACTTTACATGCAAGGTGTAAGTTTCATGTAAATTGAATAAAAATTGAAAAAGTTATTTGAACATTTATGTTACTTGAAAATAAATATGAAAATAATAAAGTCTAAGGTGCTGCCATCTGTGGCTGAGGTTGACATCAACCAGTTTTCTCCAAAATTGGCATCCTTACAGATAGGCTTATGTGCAGTCTGGTGTATAAGTTTCATGTAAATCGTCCAATAAAAAAACAAAAAAAAAATACAAAACAAAAGCAAAAAAAAAACATTTTTTTTTAACTTAATTTTTTTTCTAATGAAACTAATTATAATATTTTTTTAATATATGCTATTGTGATAGCTGAAAGTCATAAATATGATTTCAGTTGACACTTGTGTTTGATAATCGTTGTTGACCATTTTGGAATAACTTTGACACCTACTTCAATATTTTTTTCTCCCTTCCTATTTGTGCTACGATGCTGAGACTTGGGCCAGATGAAACTCTTTTCATGTACAACTCGTCAAAAAAGTTTGATTGAAATCGAACCAGTTTTCATTTAATTAATTTTTGGGAAAATCTGATTATAATGCCTCCTTAGTGATAGTGAACTTGTTGGACGTGTTGCCAGTGATCACATTAGACGTTGTGCTAATGTATATATTGGACATTGAGCTAATGTTCATGTAGCACATGCTACAAATGCTCGTGTTGGATGTTGTGTTAATGTTCGTGGTGGATGTTGTGATAATCTTTGTGTTGGATGCTGTGCTAACGTTTGTGGTGGACGCTGTACTTATGTTTGTGTTGAATGTTGTACAAATGTTCTTGTTGAACGTTGTGCTAATATTCGTATTGGACGTTGAGCTAACGTCCATGTTAGACATTGTGATATTGTTCATGTTGGACGTTATGCTAACGTTCATGTTGGACGTTGTGCCAATGTTTGTGTTGAACATTGTTCTAACATTCGTGTTGGGTGATGTGCTGATGTCTGTGTTGGATGTTGTGCTAATGTTAGCTTTGGATGTTGTGCTAACGTTTGTGTTAGACGTTGTGCTAATGTTCGTGTTGGATGTTATGGTATAGTTCATGTTGAATTTGGTAAAGCTCAGAGTCCTGCCTGAAAAAGTCATTTTATTTGTGGTGTAGGAGAACATAGCAATGCCAACTACCTCAGACTCCTCTATATGTGAATTATTGTCAAGCATCTACATAATGGCTCTGGAGTGGTTGTGATGTAGGTGAGCGTGCATAATAAATATTTCCAGTGATGTAGAGGTTTGCCGGTGTTGCAGTGTGCTTATGTTGTTTAGCGAAAGATTTACACGTTAATTGGTCAGTCAGGTTAAGGCCAGTATTGGTTGGATGACCGTACAGGTAGTCTGACCTGTGACTAGGGGCACATCAGTATGCCTACCAGGTTTCCCATACCCAACAGAGGAATACCAGTATACTAACAATTATGCAGTAATTGAGTGTTTATAGTATGGAAGAATATAGTTATGATGTTACATATGTTTGGTGCTAGACGGTTTCCTCCTAGTGTGTGGGAGTAAACCTGAAGAATTTAACTTCACGATTGATTGACTATTCATATCCTGTCATATATGAATAGGAACCAATGTCTCTCGCAATGAATATTAAAATGTTTGGTGGGAAGAGCCCCGCCAAGTTGTTTGCACGTCAGTCTCTCACTCACTGTTGTTGACTCTCAGGTTGCTCGCTCGGAGGCGACCATCACCCCAAAGGAAGGAGAAGGACGGAGTCCCCCAGGACCCTTGCTGGTGACGCAGGACGTGGTGGGGACGCTTCTGGGGCAGGATTTCACTAGACGCCTCCCCAGCAGGAGCTCCACACAGATTGTGGTGGGAGCGTGGCTGGTGTTGGCCTTCATCGTGGGCACGGCTTACCGGGGCAACCTTACTGCCTTCCTCACTGTGCTCAAGTACCCGCCCAGACCAGAGAACCTCGAGCAGCTCATACAGACAGATGCAAGGTGGGTGCTGGCCCAGATCTGAGCTAACACGCTTATTGCTGCTTTGGAGATTCCATCATGTCTTATATATTAGTTATGACATATGTTATGTTCGATTACCGGTGTCTGTGTTACAGCCTTTTGTATTTTGTTGCTGATGTTTTACTCTCTGTCACGGTCTGGCCCTTAATATCCAGTCATAAGTTTGGCTGTGTCCCTGTGGGAACCGACCTGTGAGATTTATATTTATTTATTTTATATGAATTTATATAGAATTTATCTTTACGTTAATTTATATTTTTCGATAGCAATTTGTATGATGTTAAGTAGACTGTATTTCTGCAATAATCTCACAAATCGATCCACTACACATTAGGGGGGGGGGTTTATATTGAATTTATATATATGCAGCCAATCAAACTACAGTATTAAACTACATATATTAGTATACATTGAGGAGGTTCCTTATCTTATTACACAGCAAGCGTAGTCCACCAGATATAACTAGGATGTAGACACCATATTTCCTCGTGTGAGGCAGCTTCCGTCACCCAGTAACTGATACACAAAGTTTGCTTCCTCTTCTTGACCTGTCAAAGGCACTAGCTGTAAAGCCAGAATCCTAATATATGACAGCTGTATCAGAGAAAACACTGTATAATGAATCATAAAGACCAAGACCTTAATTACCTTTTTTTAAGAGGCTGTTCGCATTCAAACCTGTTCGCCCTATCTACTGACATTAATGGCCAAAAATGATTAGATAAACGGGTTTCGGCAAAACATTTTCCTTGATTAGGTTGACAGCGTGTTGATGATGGAAGACCTTTGGTTTCCATAGCACTTCCATAGCACAAGAGAAATTAACAGGAGTCGAATTTGCTCCCTGCGCCTCAGATCTAACAACAATGGCTGACCACTCCCTCACCACTGACGCCTCCCTCACTTTGTAGAGATGTCAGTAACTGATAGAAGGGTAACATTTACTTTATTTTGATTCTGATAATTAAATTAATTCAAACGAGATGTTTTATGATGGTAAAAGTCCAAAGACTAATGTATGTAAGAATAATTCCCAGCAGAATAGCTGGTGAATTTATAATAGTATGAGGCAATGATATCCCGTTTTCTATAGACGAAAAATTCCACTACAAGCTACATTTTCTATGGGTTAACTTCTGTATACAATGCAGCAATATTATCTGCAATTGCATTGATATTAGTAATTGGTGTCGGATTTTCCGACATAATTCCCCGGGGGCTGCTCACGGGTCGAAGTCCTATTTAGAACAGACGAACACCGATACTCCTCCTTCGAATTATTAGATTAATTTGTTGTTAGTAGTTAGTAATCACACATTTGTGTGTCTGTTCATACAGGACGGATGTCCCGTACTAGAGTTGTAGCGGTTAGAAGTCTAATGCGATTTCATTTCCTTCTTTACTCCTGAAAGGCTAAAATTCAAGCCTAAATACATATTATTTAACCCAGAAGACTGAATGTGATCAAGTACTACAGTCTAGTATGATTTAGGGACTGCAGTGAGATCAGTGACTTTAGATATAACTTGAAGCTTGTTCAGGTAACTGGTCACTGATATATAAACACTGAGGCCCATGGAATACATCTTGATTAAATAATAAATGTATCAAATCAGTCGTCAGATTTATTGGGGTTAAATTTAGTTAATTGATTCAGAAGATTGAATAGCTCATCATTAAAGTAAAGTATGGTTCTGAGACTGCAGTGGGTTCAGTGACATTGGTCGCAGTGACTTGTAGCTGGTTTAGGCTACTGTTCACTGATTTGCCACTGAGGCATCATGAACTCATCTTCAGCTTTAAATGATGATATTAACATCAACCTCTGTTGCTATAGTCAGCTGTAATCTCCTTAGTATAATGCTACTGGAGAAATATAATCAGGCATGGTTATGCCCTGATATTTAGTAGGGCTACCGATGAATCGATGGTAGTAGTCTGTCTCCACAAGGAGAGATATTTGGCATTTGATTTGCTCAAATTTACCTGCAGCTGCTTGTTATTAGCTTTCCAGGTCAGCATAATCAACTGGAGACTGTTGTGACAAATCTTCACATTTCTTGATCTGTCTTGTTAAGTGTCCTTTAAGACCTGCAAGGGTTCTTTTCATTCTCCCTGCATTATCTATATTGGCTAGTTGATAAGCCTTGTGGGGCTTGTACTTGGGCTGCCCATAATACTGAACAAGTACTGATGGTAGCCTAGGGTAAAATTCTGCACTCACTAGGCTGTAATCCTACCTCTACTAGAGGTTAGCACTTAAATTTAATACACATTATATATATACAATCATACACACTAATGATTTGAGTGATAAACCAGTGTCACTGGAAGTACCTTTAGGTTAGCTCTTCTATATCACCCTAGGATGGTATAGACACTAATTAATCACTCAAAGGTGTAATGATGATAAGTAAATTATTATATATACAACTCAACTCGAGGTGTTAAAAATTACACCCAAAATAGGGTCTGCACCATTCATTAATGGTGCTAGGTTGTTCAATATAGTACAACTAGACTATGGTAATAATGGGTCTAGGATGAATAATAAATAGTTCAACTAGTCAATGGTAATATCCTACCCTGTTGTGGGTTGGCAATTGGTAAATATTATATTGAGAACACTAGTGCAATATATATTAAATAATTTTCTCTTTTGGAGAAATAATATACACAATTATTGATGATAGCCTCTTAATTGCCTCTATGAAACTTCTAATATTATCAAGAAGTATTAAATATTATTAGTGACCTCGCAAAATTAACTCCACAAAATTTGTGGATAATCTCTCGCGAAATTAACACCACGAAATCCGTGAACAATCTCGGGAGGACACAGCCACTAATTTGGCTGGCTTCAATATAAGCGCTGTCACTTCACGGAATAACACTCCACCAAATATCTGTGGGGTGACCCTGAAACCGCTGATGAGGCTGGACTGAACTGAGGGGGGTCGTGGGCTAGCTCGAGGCAACGCCGCCGTCTTTGACTGGCTTTGTATAAATCACACTGCACTAGTATATTTAATGAATCCACTGGTTAACTGGTTCATCCGGTACTAAGATGACCAAATAATCTGTCATCCGACTCGAAGATGACCAATAATCTCAGTTCAAAGGACCAAATAATGCGATTCGAAGGACCATATAATGTGGGAACCGACCTGTGAGATTTATATTTATTTAATTTATATGAATTTATATAGAATTTTTATTTACGTTAATTTATATTTTTCGATAGCAATTTGTATGATGTTAAGTGGACTGTATTTCTGCAATAATCTCACAAATAGATCCACTACACATTAGAGGGGGGTTTATATTGAATTTATATATATGCAGCCAATCAAACTACAGTATTAAACTACATATATTAGTATACATTGAGGAGGTTCCTTATCTTATTACACAGCAAGCTTAGTCCACCAGATATAACTAGGATGTAGATACTAAATTTCCACGTGTGAGGCAGCTTCCGTCACCCAGTAACTGATACACAAAGTTTGCTTCCTCTTCTTAACCTGTCAAAGGCACAGCTGTAGAGCCAGAATCCTAATATATGACAGCTATATCAGAGAAAACACTGTATAATGAATCATAAAGACCAAGGCTTAATTACCTTTTTTTAAGAGACTGTTCACATTCTAACTGGTTCGCCCTATCTACCGACATTAATGGCCAAAAATGATTCGATAAACGGGTTTTGGCAGAACACTTTCCTTGATTATGTTGACAGCGTGTTGATGACGGAAAACCTTTGGTTTCCATAACACTTTGTCCAAGAGAAATTAACAGGAGCCGAATTTGCTCCCTGCGCCTCAGGTCTAACAACAATGGCTGACCACTCCCTCACCACTGACGCCTCCCTCACTTTGTAGAGATGTCAGTAACTGATAGAAGGGTAACATTTACTTTATTTTGATTCTGATAATTAAATTAATTCAAACGAGATGTTTTATGATGGTAAAAGTCCAAAGATTAATGTATGTAAGAATAATTCCCAGCAGAATAACTGGTGAATTTATAATAGTATGTGGCAATGATATCCTGTTTTCTATAGATGGAAAATTCCACTACAAACTACATTTTCTTTGGGTTAACTTGTGTATACAATGCAGCAATATTATCTGCAATTGCATTGATATTAGTAATTGGTGTCGGATTTTCCGACAGTCCCCCTAGGCTATTATTCCTGTCATATAGTTACACTTAATTTACTTGTTCGTCTAGGGATGTAGGATTGACGTTAGCCATCTAGTTAAACCAAGGAAAATTCCAACAGGAGCATAGAAACCTTTGAATAGAGTAACAAAAATAAATATATATTTACTAAAAGTAAATTCCTCTAATTGGTAAAATATTTAGTAGAAAACTCCTCATATCCTAATGAACTTCACACATGTACAGTAATCGTCAATCACCAATATGGTTTACCTTTCTCAAAGATCACAAGCAATATAGTAAACCTAAATACAATACTCTGACCCAATAATCGTAAGTTTCTTGAGCAACCACACATACCATTATTTTAACCATACACATATAAATATATTAATACACCTGGACACTCTCGCTATTTATCCCACTTAGTAGTACCTCAGACTACTCTAGGATCTCATGCAGCTTGATTAAATACAAAATTGTGGCATATCTGGCAAAATGTAACCCTCTAAAATCAAGGCCCTCAGTTAGCACATCCTCTCTTCGTCAAATCTCGTCGGCGTCTGCCTAGTTTTCCCACGTCACCAGCCTCTTGATACAAGATCTCTCATCATTTCTGACCACTCTCAATATATTCCATTTACCAGTACTCTAATTGGGAGTTATATAAATAAATTTATTTTTCCTTTGCAAAAGATTTACATACAATAAACATATACTCCAAAATAAACCTCTAACTCTCGGTACTCATTTCATGGGCTGAGTGTTATCAGTGACACACGACCACACAGCAGCCAGCTGTGACTGATACCGCCAGGAAACATATATCGACTTTTATGTAGCTTTCTCTCTTTTAGCTATATCGTTATGTAACCTAGCTGTTTCTACCAAAATATTTATACAGGAGACAAGGTTCGTAACATTCCTCTGAAACAATGGGAAAAAATTGAAATTTTCTGAAAGTCAATTTCACCTTTTTTTGTTATCATATTTTTACCAACTAAAAAAAGATTTCAATAATAAGTTTACCCAAGTTGTATATTAAAGTAATAAGCAGCATATGTACAACAATATATACAACTGTGTGCAAATGTATAACATAATCAACCCAGAGGTTTGAAATCAAGAAAGATCATCTGCTAATGTGTTAAATTTACCTAGAACATTTTTGATGACTACCTTATAATCTTGCAATAATAATGACCATTTTAATATTCTCTGATTTGACTTTTTCATATAAGAAATAAACGTTAAGGGATTGTGGTCTGTGAAAACGTCAACAGTATTGGCTGATACATAAAGGTTAAATTTCTTTACTGCCAATAATAATGATAAAGCCTCTTTCTCCACTGTTGAATAATTGTTTAGTAAATTTCTTAGAATAGCAATGTAATGGATGATCAATACTACCATCACATTCCTACATCAGTATCCCAGTCTGAAGCACCTATATATTCAGTTTAAAGGGTTTA
The DNA here is from genome assembly GCF_040958095.1 of Procambarus clarkii. Lineage (NCBI taxonomy): Eukaryota > Metazoa > Arthropoda > Malacostraca > Decapoda > Cambaridae > Procambarus > Procambarus clarkii. The sequence goes on along the minus strand of NC_091199.1, from coordinate 16,536,414 downwards.
GGGTAGTCAGGACTAGCTATAACTGGACCTGATGACATCATTCCTGTCAGTTTAGTAAATGCATCCTGACATTCCTGAGACAATTTAAACGTTACATTCTTACCTAACAAGTTTGTCAGAGAAGCTGCAATCACTGCAAAATTTTGTACAAAACTTCCTATTTTATGCACACATCATAATGTCATGCACACATCCCCAGATATCTTTGTATCTCTTTCTTGCTAGGTAATAGAGGCCAATTTATAATATGTATTTAATTCTTAAGTGGTAACTCCTTCCCGTTTCCAACTTCATATCATAAATAACACATTTGTGCACATTTACAGTTAGATTAGACTCCTTTAAGCATTTCAATAGTTTAGCTTAACCTTCTATATGGTCTTAACAGTTATTGTGATATATTACAATATCATCCAAGTAATCTTTACACTGTTGACTGATGTCTCTTAACACTAACTTATAATTTAATTGCTTTCCTTATTATGCACCCTATACCCATCCCGTGGGTGGTGGTGGTTGAAAGGGTTACAGAGGCACATAACGGGTTCAGGAACTGAACCCCATAGTTCATTTAGCTAAGCAAGTGACAATCTTTCGAAACTAGTTACACAATTGTTAATGCTATATACACATGTACATATATATACAATCATTTACACAACTACATATACATATCAATAATCTTTTTATATCACAAGTGATTGAAGAAAAGGCCACAACAGTCACTATACTAGGCACTTTACATTTATGTTGAGTCACACAGTTACCAGTCTTGCCCCACACCCACTCAATTTGGCGGCAGCTTTACAGTAAGCAAATTTTGGATACTTCGCTTAGAATTCTGACAGTACATCATTATGAATGAATTATTTACACATTTCTTAGACTCCATTGATGGTGTTATCTCTCAATTCCGCGATTTTTTCACATTCCATTACATAATGAGGCAAAGTATGCGAATAGTGCTGCTGACAGTTTACATTTAGTCATATCTATATCAACAGATGTTATAAACTCCCGGAGGTACTTGTAGCCGAGCCTAAGCCTAGCAGTGATAGCATCTAGAAGTCTGCTAACATTACTGGATGAACCATAGACGTGCAGTTCTTCCTGCATAATAGAATGATGATAGATGGAGCAATTGGTGTGAATTTCTCTTTGCCTCACGTCTACGAGATTTTGTTGATGTTCCCGGAATATTACTGCCCTCAGGCTGCTCAAAGGCAGTCCAAGATGGTAATCAATTCCCTCTTTACGAACAAAAGTCTTGGCCAACTCATCAGTTCTATCGTGCATTCGGAGACCAATATGGGAAGGAATCCACAGGAGACAAACTCTGACTCCATCATTGATTATTTCATTATATCTGTGTCTAGCTTCAGACACAAGGACATCACAGTTATGCCTTGTGGAGCTGAGGGCACTTAAGGATGACAAAGAGTCACTTACAATTAGCGTCTCAACTTTAGATTCATATACGCGCTCGAGTGCAAGGATTATGGCAACCAATTCTGTTTGAAGAGTGGAGGTCCAGTTATTAATACGTGCTCCACACTCATGGGAGAAGGAACCATCTCTGTCACAACAACCGTACTTCCCAGCTGCACCATAGACTGGGGTAAGGAGCCATCAGTGTAAATAATTTGGAAAAGGAAGCGCTCTCTGACTAAAGCATCAATTTGGCTTAAGGCATTGTACTTTGCTTCTGGACGAAGCAAAGTACAATGGGGGTTGTTCCATTGATTAAAGAACAACAGTAGTTGTTTTTTAATCAGCTTCTTGGGTGGGAAAGGTGGACAGTAATTTGAAAAGGAGTGATCTCCCATGGGGCAGGAAAGTGTCGTTGTTGCCTCTCTAGGTAGTGGTGTTGAATATTATACATTCTGAGTACAATGGCGGTTTTGGTAATCCATTTGGAAGGATGCAGACCGACTTCGCAATCTCAAAACCATCTAGCTTGTATCTTGTAACTATTACCATTGCCTAGCATCAAAACCTTACATTTGTCAGCATTAATCTGCATCGTCCAATCTTTTGACCATTTATATATTTTTGACCATTATATATTTATTAAGTTATATTAATGTATATAGTCATTTATATTTTACAATAATTTATATTTTTCAATAGCAAACTGTTTGATGTTTAAATTGGACTGTATGATTTTATATTCTCACAAATCCCTTTCTTTACACATTCTGGGGGGTTTATGGTTTATTTATGTAGTCATCAATATAAATTATTGGTTACTAGACATTCACTACAATATTACACTACATATATTTTTAACTAAGTGGGGAGGTGTTACGGCCCTCTCGGGACGCATCGGGGTTCTTAATCTGATGTTGTTAGAGGAAGATATATGTATCCGTTCCCAAGCCAGTAGTGGCTATCAAGGGATGAGATCCGTGACGCAAGTAACTTAAAAGGGAGTAGGGAAAGAAAGTTAAGAACTTAATATTATAATTAACACCATCACCGATTAAATATATAAAATAAAAGAGTGCACAAGGGGGAGGGGTATTAACACTTTACAAGGGGATTAATCCACAATCGATGTCTTCTGCTGAAGACGCTGGTGCCATAACTCTCGGTGCCGAGTCCTTGGTGCTTTCTTCGTGGCCTCACAACGAATTCTCCAAAGAAGTTGAGCCTACCCTGGCCACAGGTCAGCCAAAACACAGGTCCACTGGGGGCACCGCCGTGGAGGCCGTCAACCACACGTCCAGTTGGTCTGCTGGCAGGTTCTGAGCCAACAAGGCTGGTACGGCCACTCCACGAACGATAAAAGGGGAACGCCCTAGACAGGAGCCTCGTGTGACACCACAAATCACTCTCCTGTCTTCAGTACCCCAGTGGATGATCGTCTCCAACAGTCGGTCCCGGGTAAATCCTTTTACTGCCACTCCACTGGCAGGCTAACACACCACAGTGTTCTTCCGGGGGGACGACGTCACTACAGCTGCAGCAAAGTTCAAGGTATGGAGACTGGCTGCCTCGGGTAGACTGACTCCACTTCCATCACAGCAGTCCCAGGTCGGCTCTGTAAGCAGACACGTCATCAATAACTGGGACACTAAAACACCTCACTTACGGGCTCGGGCACAAACACCTGACGTATCCAGTCCATAGATGGCGCTGTCGTCGGAGTACCACCTCACCAGAGGTCAGGAGCGGCTGTGTTGTGAGCTGCACAGGACTGGAAACTGGCCCTTGTGGCTGGTACACCTTGTCCTCACCAGGTGTCGTCGTCCGTTTGGCGGGGGTTTCGGGAGCTGACCCACAGATGGCGTGGTCGTTACTGCTCCGTGCTCGGACGCTGGATCCGGGTTCGTAACAGGAGGCCTTACCTCTACATAGTGGGCCTAGCTCACCAGTTGTCAACAAGGATGATCACACCAAATAATCCTCGTTGTTGAGGCTGTCATCAACACCTGTATTGGTGTACTAGGTAACTAGTGTTAATTCTGCTTCCTCTTCAATTACAACTGTCAAAGGACACTCACAAATAATAACGGCAATCATAATATGACAGCTATATCAGAGGAAATATTGTAATGATTTATTATAAATCCAAGGAATATTTGCCTTGTTTTGTGTTTAGTTTCGTGTGCTAACCGGCATTCCTAAATGGAAACATTAAAGGCCAGTAATAAGCTAGATAGTATAGGAATCAGAAAAGACACCTCCCTTGATAGTTGATGAAGTTGTGTTGATATCGGGAGCACTTTACTTTCCATAACACAGTTGTCCAAGGGAGAATTATCGGAGCTTGATTTACCCCAGCGTGACTTGTTATTAAATTAAGTGGTGACTCACTGTGATCCTCCTCCCACTGATGCCTTGGTTGTTTTGTCCAGAGGTCAAGAAGTGGTGAAAAGAGGGCCTACATTTACTCTAGTTTGGTACTAGTAATTAAGTTGATTCAAGGGAAATGCCTTTCCGATGTTTACAGTCCAAAGACTGATGTATCAATGATGTTTCCCATTATTTGGCTGGTGAATTTAATAACATCATGTGGCAATGATATCTCGTTTTCTATGAGAGGAAATTTCCACTGTGCCACGTGTTCCATGATCGAATTTGCTTATAATAAAACGGCAGTAATATTAACTGCCTATTATAATAAATGCAAGTAAATGAAGTCCGTTTTTCCGACAAATAATCAATGAATAATACCTGATTTAGTTGACAAATAATACCATATCTCTTGATAAGAAAATGAAGATCTCACCACATTTTAAACTTTGTGTAGACAAAATTTCACTTTCTTGATCACAAACTCGTAATAAGAGTTCATTTTGTCTTGACAGGGTGGCGATGCATCCCGACATCTACCTCTACTTCTATAACTTCTACAAGCAGTCCAACTCTACCTTGTTCAGGGCCGTGGCTGCCCGCACCTACGTTGCCGCCTCCCACGCCGACGGACTCCAACAAGCCATCAAGGAAAAGTATGTTTCAATATTTGTTAGCACGCGATGCTTTCATTCACTCACACTCTGTATATGTCTTCCGGTGTTCACTAACACTTTATATGTGTGTGTTCTAGTGTTCACTCACACTCTGTATATGTGTTCCGGTGTTCACTAACACTTTATATGTGTGTGTTCTAGTGTTCACTCACACTCTGTATATGTGTTCAGGTGTTCACTCACACTTTGTATATGTGTTCTGGTGTTCACTCACACTTTGTATATGTGTTCCAGTGTTCACTCACACTTTGTATATGTGTTCCAGTGTTCACTCACACTTTGTATATGTGTTCCAGTGTTCACTCACACTTTGTATATGTGTTCCAGTGTTCACTCACACTTTATATGTGTTCCAGTGTTCACTAACACTTTATATGTGTGTGTTCTAGTGTTCACTCACACTTTGTATATGTGTTCCAGTGTTCACTCACACTTTATATGTGTTCCAGTGTTCACTAACACTTTATATGTGTGTGTTCTAGTGTTCACTCACACTCTGTATATGTGTTCCGGTGTTCACTCACACTTTGTATATGTGTTCCGGTGTTCACTCACATTTTGTATATGGGTTCCGATGTTCACTCACATTGTATATATGTGTTCCAGTGTTCACTCACACTTTGTATATGTGTTCCAGTGTTCACTCACACTTTGTATATGGGTTCCGATGTTCACTCACATTGTATATATGTGTTCCGGTGTTCACTCACACTCTGTATATGTGTTGCGAGTAGTAGGGATGGCGGCGCAGCGACGATTTTTTTTTAAATCGTACCTGAGGTCTTAAGGATTTCTTATGGGGAAAATTCAAGGCAAAAATCGTACTTGAGTTCTTAAAGGGTTCTTATGAGGGAAATTGAAAATAGTTTTAGAGTTCATAGAAGTTTGTTAAGAAAATCTTATAGAAAAATTCAGGGGCAAAGTCCGCTCTCATCTTTTTTAAAAATATACTCTACGTTCAATTATTGCTTTTTTGCAAAATCACTCATATGTTCTTAAAGGATTCTTATGGGGAAAATTCAGACCAAAATTCACTCATACGTTCTTAAAGAGTTCTTATGGGAGAAATTCAAACTTTTTCCGAGTTCAGTTTTAGGAAAATAGTTCATAAGATCATAGAAGTTTATTTACGAGTTTAAGACCAAAATAATTCACAAAGACCATTTTCAGATAATATTGTCATAGAAGTTTTGTTAAGGAAAATAGACATCTTAGCAGTAAGTTTTAGTTTTTATAGTCATATACTGCGATTTCACCTGTAAAAGACCCAAATTATTGAGAGACCATTTGGAGACCGAATTTTATTAGAGACCATTTTCAGACCGATTTTCATCAGAGTCCAGTAAAAGACCGAAAATTAGTCAGAAACCAGTTGAAGACCGAAATTAATCAGAGTCAGTTTTAAGACCGATTTTCATCAGAGACCAAAAAATAGTCAGAGTCCATTTACGACCAAAATATTTCAGAGTTTTACTTGCACCTGCACTCTTAAAGAGTTCTTATGGAGGAAATTCAAATATTGTCAGAGTCCAGTTAAAGACCAAAATGAGTAAGAGTCCAGAAAAAAGGCCGAAATTTAACAGACACCAGTAGAAGACCAAATTTCATCAGATATCATTTTCAGACCAATTTTCATCAGAATCCAGTTGAAGACCGAAATATGACAGAGACCATTTTCAACCCAAAAAATATTCAGAGTCCGTTTTAGGATCAAAATTTGTCAGAGTCCAGTTGTGGACCGAAACGAGACAGAGTTCAGCTGTAAGACCAAATATTAGTCAGAGTCTAGTAAAAAAAAAAAACAAATTTATCAGAGATCAGCTGTAAGACCGGAATTTAACAGAGTCCAGTAGAAGTCCAAAATTATGATGGAGTCCATTAAGACCAAAATTTGTCAGAAACCGCGTTTATTAGTATAGTTTCGTTACCAATAGCCCAATTTTAAACAGTCATATTTCAGACGTAGTACAATAAATCAAAACAATTACCAAACTCTAGCTCATTGTAATGGGACTGAATCTTACGTTTAATGAATCTTTCCTACCCTCCTACTTCTTCGCTCAAAACCCCAGCTTAACACTGCAACAGTTCAGTATGACCCCCCTCACTGAACTGCCGCGAATATAAACTGAATATTAAATGAGGAGGGCACAGCAAGAATAGGGGTTATTAATTTATAACTAATAATTAATAACTCATTAATGATTGTGTCTATCACCGATCCCCCAGAAAGGCAAGGAATCAGTAATCATGGAACTCCCGGGTCGTAGGAACTTCAGTAATAAATCTTGGGAATTAGTTTGTATAATTTACTTTGCTTATTTAAATCCAAGGGCAACTGTAATATCCATTAAGTGGAGGAGAACATGGGGGTTTCCAAATACCACACATATATATACCGCAATTTATTTATTTATTTATTTAGTTATGCATATACAAGAAGGTACATTGGGAATGTGAGGATACATAAAATGATGATTACAGTCTTGTAAAGCCACTAGTACATGCAGCGTTTCGGTCAGGTCCTTAATCTAAGAAAATTTTAAGTAGGTAAATACTTGCAAAATTTATAAAAAAAATTATAACAGTTACATGGCAAGAAGAAAAAAAAATAGAGAAAATTGTAGGTACAGTATATTAAAGCACATAGGTAGCTAAGATTGATTGCAATGACGGCTTGAATGGTAGTTGAAAAAAATTGGTAGGCACAATACAGCATATGGCTAGCACATAAAAGAAGACAGCAATGAACACAATGATAAGGTTGTTTGGGTTAAATACATAAAAATTAGGAGATTGGGTAACACTAGGTACAGAGCAAATTTAAAGCTCAATGTAGGAAACTAAGAAGATGAAATTAGGTACTTTTTGGTTTTGCTTTTAAATAAGGCAAAAGTTTTACAGTTTTTCAATTCATTAGGGAGTGAGTTCCATAGACTAGGTCCCTTAATTTGCATAGTGTTTACACAGATTAAGTTTGACCCTGGGGATATCAAAGAGATATTTATTTCTGGTGTGGTGATAATGGGTCCTATTACATCTGTCCAGGAAGAGTTTCCGAGCATGGTTTGCATTTAAGAACAGGGTTTTGTAAATGTAGTTGACACAGGAGAATGTGTGGAGGGAGTTAATATTTAGCAAGTTTAGAGATTTAAACAAGGGAGCTGAGTGTTGTCTGAAAGCAGAGTAGTTATTATTCTGATAGCAGATTTTTGCTGCGTGATGATGGGCTTAAGGTGGTTTGCAGTGGTAGACCCCCATGCACAGATACCATAATTAAGATAGGGGTAGATAAGTGCATAATATAGTGATAGGAGAGCAGAGTTAGGAACATAATATCTGATTTTGGAGAGTATACCAACTGTCTTAGAGACTTTCTTGGTTATGTGTTGAATGTGGGTGCTGAAGTTGAGTCTAGGAATAGGCCAAGAAACTTGCCATCATTTTTATTACTGATGTTAATGTTGTCTATCTGTAGCTGAATTGGATTTGATGATTTGCTTCCAAATAAGATGTAGTAAGTCTTTTCGATGTTTAATGTTAGTTTGTTCGTTGACATCCATAAGTGGACTTTTTTTAATTTATTATTCACAACATTATTTAGTGTATGTGGGTTGAGGTCTGAATAGATAAGGGTAGTATCGTCAGCAGACAATATAGGTTTGAGAATATTAGAGACATTAGGCAGATCGTTTATATATATAGGAAATAGAAGAGGTCCTTAGATACTGCCCTGTGGCACTCCAACGGTAATTGGTAGAGTGGAAGTAGTTGTATCATTGATGGTTACATATTGGTGTCTGTCACTAAGATAGGATCGGATGTAGTCAAGGGCAAGGCCTCGGATTCCATAATGCTGGAGTTTAAGTAAGAGGTAGTTGTGATTAACAGTATCAAAGGCTTTTCTTAGGTCAATGAAGAGTCCAATCGGAAACTCATTTTTGTCAAGGTCTGAGTAGATACGTCAAAGAGACTAATGATTGCATCGTTGGTGCTCTTTTGGGACCGGAAGCCAAACTGGCAGGGGCTGAGTATGTCGAATTTTACGAGGTAGGAATAGAGCTGTTTGTAAATAATTTTTTCAAATATTTTTGATAGAATGGGTAGATTTGATATTGGCCTATAATTGTTTATGTCCGCCGGATTCCCTCCTTTATGGACTGGCGTTACTCTTGCTTTTTTAAGGATATCAGGGAAGGTGTGACACTCTATAGATTTGTTGAACAGTAGGGCTATGGGTGGGGCAAGGGCATGGGAGGCTCTCTTGTATACAATGGACGGAATTTCACTGGTGTTCCCTGCCTTGGTTTTCAGAGAGTGTATGATGGACACATCTGCCGGGCTGATTGGTGAAAGGAGAAGAGTTTGGATAGCTGCCTGAGAGATATGTGTTAATATGTGTCTGAATTTGTGGGATTTTACTGGCAAGATTAGCACCAACCGATGAAAAGAAACTATTAAATTCATTTGCCATTTCTAAATCAGTTGACGGTATATCCCCATCCTTGTAGAGCTTTATTTGGTTATGTGAGTGTTGTTTAGTTCCTAGGATACTAGAGATTATTTTCCAAATGCTTTTCATGTTGCCTTTTGCTTCATTGAATCTATTCACATAATATGCAAGTTTTGCCTTTCTTATGATACTGGTAAGCATTGATGAGTACCTTTTAGCTACTTCCTTTGAAACTAGGCCAATCCTAAGTTTCTTTTCATATTCATGTTTCTTGTTGATTGAGTTGAGAATGCCACTCGTGAGCCATGGATTGTTTAATCTTTTGTCAGTTACTTGCTTGGTAAGAAGGGGACAATGAAGGTTGTAGAGGCTTAGAGTTTTGGAGAGGAAGAGGTTAGCTAATGAATTTATATCATGGGTATTATTGAATTCAGAATCCCAGTTAATATTGTGAAGTGCATCTGTAAGATTGCCTGAAGCTGATTCACTGTGTAGCCTAAATGAAAGTTTCTTGCTTTTTGGTGGTGTTATGTCCATGTTTGCTATGAGAAAGGTAGGATAGTGGTCAGTTGTTCTGTCGTAGATTATACCAGATACAAGGGGAGCTGTTATGTTTGTCCATATGTGGTCCAAGGTAGTGGCTGATGTTTGAGTGACTCGGGTAGGTTTGGTGATTGTGGGGATTAGCATACAGGAGTTCATGCTGTTAAGGAAATAGTCAACTTGAGAGCAATTTTGTTGACCCAGGTCAATATTAAAGTCTCCTCCCAGAATGATGTGGTTTTTGTTGAGATTGTTGTTTATAATAAGATTCCTTAGGTTGTCTGAGAAAGAAGCTATGTTAGTATTGGGAAATCTATAGATGGCTCCAATAGTCAAAGAGGATTTAAGGGATTTAATTGTAAACTGAGCAAAAGTATATTCACAGTAGTCATCTCTGTCACTAATAACACTGTTGCAGATAAATGTATCACGGTAATATATAGCTGTGCCACCACCTTTTTTATTAGGCCTACAGTTATGAATGGCTTTATAACCAGCTAAGTTGTAGAGTTGGGTATAGTCTTTATTTAGCCAAGTTTCTGTTTAAATAATGAACGATAAGTTAGTACCTAGTGCTGTTAGTAATGCATTTAAATCGTCAAAATGTTTACCAAGTGATCTAACGTTTTGGTTGTAAACTGATAGACAGGTGCTATTTTGGAGTTTGTCTTTAGCCTGGTGTGCTGTGAAATACTTGCAATAATGATGATCAATGTGCTGGTTGGTGTAGATATGAGACAGAAGATTTTGATCAGGATCAATATCAGTGTGCATAGAGATGCAGAGGGATCACGATACAAGATACACGATAAAGCAAAACACAAGAATAGAAGCAAATACAATAAAATAGTAACAATTTAGAAGTAAAATAAAGATCCAATAGATAGCCAGGGAGGACACAGAAGTTACATAAAATAAAAAACAAAAAAATCAGTAGAGACTGACAATATAAATGTAAAATAAAAAAATAATAAGAAAAATAATAATCATAAAGTAAAATGATCTTGAAGATAATTAGCTTAGTAATGGTTAATTAAAATCCTATAATTGGTATGAACCCAAGAAAACAAAGTGAGCTCAAATATATAATTCCGAGAGAGAAAAAAAAGAAAAAGAGATGACATTTAAATCTAATTAAATCTTGAAATTTACTCTAATATAAATCTAAGTGTAAAAATAAACAGGGTGAGAGTATATTCATGTGGAATGATTTTACTATGATACTGAGGTAGATGCTTATATAAACAATTATACTATTAATTAAGTGCAATAAATGATTACAAGAAACAAATACCAAGTTACTTTAAGTAACGGTAATAAAAAGCCCGAGGTTTAGTAACAAGGGGATTAACTAAGACCAAATAATTAAGAGTAAAACACAGGCAAAGATGACAAAGAAAAAATAAGAATAAAAATAAAAAACCTTTGGAAAGGAAAGGCAGAGCTTAAGTACACTTTGGTTGTATGTGAGACTACAAATTATGTTCTGGTAATTCAGCTGTTATCCCACAGTCACATTCGCTGGCCAGGCCTTGGACTGAGAGGATGTGCGCGCCTCCTCTCCCTCTTTGGGTCAAGTCCCTCGTCCCCAACCTTGTGTTGTGATAGCCAGGGCGGTATCGTCACAATACTACTGTGCTGCTAAGTGTTTCAACACTGTTGCATAAGTCACTAGTATCAAGGGAACCCTAGAGTGAACTAGTGAGTGGCGCCTGAGGTCGAAGGCAGGCCAGCCTGCCCCCTCCGCTCCCTTAGGGGAAGCCTACCAAACATTAGTTTGATGCAGCATTGCTGGTGCTAATAACACAGCATCACCTGTACAGTGTACCTGGGACTCACTGTAAGACTCTAGCAAGAACCACAGGGCATCTACAGCGTCAGGCAACAAACAGCAAGGAGAGTTGTGGGATCGTAATCTGTCCCCCACGGACCTCTGACCATTGCGGTTAGAGCGCTGACCCAACGGTCCCCCCTATCCCTTCCCTGGCGGGAGGTTGACACCCGCCAACACTACAATGATGCCAGCTTTGTACAGAGCACCTGTACACTCCTAGTTATAAGACTTATCTTCCCCACTTTCTCTTATTCTTCTCATTTCGCCATTTCAACAGGTCAAGTGGAACGGTCCAGTGGCCCATGCGGTTACCTGTAAAATCTGGGGGGCCACTTGACTTGGGCATCTGTTCACCCTTGTAGCAGGGTTAGGCTGTCTTAGGGGACATTCTGTCCACACATAGGAGAACAAGTCACTGAGGGCTACCCTCTGCGAGTCCCAACCAACCAAGTGGAATATCCAAGTGTTTATCCAAGTCGTCTGAGCACTCTCCAACCCACTGAGAGTGCTCTTCCCCTCAGAGCAGGTTTATGACTGTTGGTGCTGATGACTGGTAAGGCTTGCTGCTTGCCCTGCCATTTGTCATGTTATTCATCAGCACATGGTTATAAATGGTATTAACCAGGTATCGGACGAGGTTAGAGCAACAATTCATGCCGCCTGAAGAAGCAGGTATGGAGGAGGTAGCTGCTGGACCCTCAGGGCTCTCCCCTACCATGACCAGTGACACTGTCACCCCACCACCCAGTGATGGGTTTGTGGAGGTGCTAAGTAAGAGCCAGAGAAGGAAACAAGGGAAACAGAAGCCTGGTGAACAACAGGGTGGAAGGCGTCCGATAGCACCAAGGAGCGAGTACACACGTCTGACCTTCCCTAAAGGCACGAGTGTGGCTGACAGGATTGTGTGGAGTAAGAAACTGAGCGTGGTGTACCCACCTGGCTCTGCAGGCGTGCTTCGTCCACATGTCAACTCTCCATATGTGTATGTTTCAAGAGAGAAGCAGCAGGTTGTGGAGGCTCTTCTACAAGGGAAAATAGGTGATGTAAAGCTCTCCCCTCTAGATAATCCAACACGGAACAAGAAGATGGATGAATACCTAGTCTACAGGTACAGTCACAGGTATCCACTAGAGTGGGCCTATGAATTAGACGGGGTACACAGAGCACGAAGATTGACCAAGAATGGTAAGCCTACTGATCAAATAATCATAGTCTGGAAAAAGCCTGATCCGCCACCTGACCAGTATTGGTTTGGTGGGTTGTATGCGCCCCCCAGCACGTTCAGGGTGTGGGAGCCGAACCCTGTGGAGTGTTACGAGTGCTGTGGCAGTGGCCACATAGCTAAGTACTGCTTCTGCCCCACACCCAAGTGTGCTCTCTGTTCCGGTCCTCATCCACTGAAGGACTGTCAGTATAAGAAGACCAGAGACCAAAGAAAGCAGGAACAGGAGCAACAGAACACTGCAACAGAAGCAGGACAACATCCTGAATCTGTGGCTCCGTCTAAACCGCCGCTGAAGTGTTTCAGATGTGGTATGGAGGGAGTCACCATCTGGCACTCAGACTGTACCAAACGGCCAGCCTCCCTTGGCACAAGGAGGCAAGTGCCCGAGACACAACAAGTGCCTACTGATGCCGGCTCTAGTACTGTTGACCCATCCCATAGTGGTGACAGTACAAGCAACGCCCCTGACAACACACAACAGCCTGATACAACAGTTAAAGAACAGTTGGCAACCTTGCAAGCACAGGTAGCTGAACTGACTGAAATTATACAGGCGCTACGTCAGGCTCCTTCACAAGAGATACAGCAGCCTCTATGCAGCTGTGTCACAGCCGTGGCCCGCGCTGGTAAAGGTTCCTGTGGTGGTGGTGGCGGCGGCGGCGGCAGCAGCAGCGGCGGCGGCGGCGGCGGCGGCGGCGGCGGCGGCGGCAGCAGCAGCAGCAGCAGCAGCAGCAGCAGCAGCGCCGGCGGCGGCGGCGGCGGCGGCGGCAGCAGCAGCGGCAGCGGCGACAGCAGCGGCGACAACGGAGGCGGTGGCAGCGACGTCGTCAGTCAACTCAGGGATGACAACAGTGATAGTGACACAGAAACATTAACTGAAAAAGGAATTCGACCTGCATCAGAATATTTTAAAATGATTCATGACCTTAATGAACGCGCTCAAGCCAAGTACGAGAATGAAAAGGATAATATTCTGCGTGACAGTAATTATGCCATACGACTTACAGAGAGCATTCACTCGCGGACCATCCCGAGTTCCTCAGTGATCAAGAATCTAATGATGTCACCAGATGTTCCTGACGACACCAAACGCCAGGTTGGTGTGGCTCTTTACGTAGTACAGTCACTTATTGACGCATTGTGTAAGTGGGACGAGGACAACAATGGGACCACCAGTCCCAGGGAGGAACAACACCAAGACGATGGCTGCTGTTGACACGAGGACCATTAGGTTTCTCAGTTGGAACATTCGTAGCATCAACAAAAGACTGAATGACCTAATTGCATATGTTACCTGTAACAACATAGATATAATTGCTTTACAGGAGCCCTACACGTCCAATATGATAAACAAAACCCCACCAAAGATCAGAGGGTATGCATCCTATAATAACAGTAACGCCACAGGCCTATTAACTTACGTCAGAAGTGATTTACCGCACATTCTTGTGAGCACGTCACACAATGTACACACACAGTACCATCACTTTCATGTACAAACTACAGCAGGCCACTTTTCATTCCTCAACGTATATGCCAGAAGCCAGAAACTCAATGTAACATTGTTCCCAGATCTAGACAATCATGGGACAATATACATGGGAGATTTTAATGCTAGACATATTACGCTGGGAGACAGTACTAACAACGATAATGGATGCAAATTTATCAAATATGTTTATGACAACAGATTAACCGTGTATACTACGGATACCCAAACTCATTTATTGGGAGGCAGACTTGATTATGTAATGGGTAGAAACCTTGTGCAAGATAGGATGGAATGTTCGTTGGTAAATCACTTAGTTAGTGATCACTATGCAGTTTCTGCTTCCTATGAGGTACAGTGTGATGTACCTAATAGGCATCAGAGACGGAAAATGAATATTCCATATGGCTTGCATGACCACTTTATTAATTGTATATCAAAATGGTATCAAGATTACACAATAACGAATGTACAAGCCTTCTCCAGAGATCTCGTTGATACGATTACTACCTACTACGACACATGGGTGTGTTGGGGAACAGGTCGTAAGCCTAGCAGAAGTGGGCAACACCTGCCACCACCCAAGTGGGTCCTTGACCCCGTATTTGTTAAAGAACATGAACGAGTAAAGCAACTTGGAGATACGTACAAACGAACCAAAGCACAAGGTGACCTGCATGCATTTCTAGTTGCAAATAGAGAGGTGAGAGACATGAGCAACGTCATACGTAATAAACATTGGGAAGAGTTCCTACAAAGTATAAATGAGCAAACAACACTTGTTGAAGTTTGGGAAAAGATACGGAAAATCTCTAGAAGCAGCCCAACCAAACCGCTGCACCACAGCCCACTAGAACAAGCAAACATCCTCCTTGATCAATGGGCAATAACATCAAGCTACACCTCACTCCCAATTAACATACAGCACAAACTTGATGACACACGCCCCAACAGACAACGAACCATCAATCTTGCCTGTACAGCTATCGACGTGTCGGACCTTAATGATGTAACTGAATGGGAATTAAATCATGCACTAAAGATGGGAAAATCAACTGCTCCTGGAGAGGATGGTATTACTTACAGTCTACTGAGATTAGTCTCACACGTACCAGGTAATCCACTATTAGTGTTGTACAGAATGAGTTTACGTGAAGGAGTATTACCTGATGCTTGGACAAAGAGTGTCATTGTTCCTATCCCCAAACCACACTCAGATAATTATAGACCCATATCTTTAACATCGTGTGTTTGTAAAGTGCTTGAACGTATTGTTCTTAACCGACTCATGTATCGTATACAGGGGCACCTGTCACCCCAACTGTTTGGATTTATGCCTGGGCTCAGTACACAACACTGTTTTGCTGAGTACTTCGCACATATTGAAGCTTCCCCCCAAACAGTCTTCATCGACCTAGCAGCAGCTTTTGATACAGCAAACAGAGGAATCATACTGGAACAGCTTGCCGAGCTGGGAATACAAGGAAAATTACTGAAATGGATAAAGGGCTATTTGTCTAATCGAACAGCATATGTTTTGTTTAATGGTGTTAAAAGCACAGAGAGCAAACACTTTGAACTGGGAACTCCACAAGGAGGGGTCCTCAGTCCCTTATTGTTCAACGTTCTGATGCATAAACTTATTAAAGATCTTCCAACTAATAATGAAGACACTGTCATTTGTTATGCTGATGATATATGTTTACAGGCTGCCACCGAGCCTAGAATGCAAGTTCTGCTCGACGCTTTTGCTACTAGAGCTGAGGAATGTGGCCTCCTTATCTCTGTACAGAAAACTCGTGCCCTCATTCCATGTGGTATTCCACCACCCAATTATCATATAGATGGGCGAGCACTTGAGAACTGCGAGTCTTACAGATACCTTGGTGTCCCCATTAACGACCCTGGGTACCTTTCTTCTCTCAAGAGGAGACTTTGGGAGAGATTAAAGCCCTTGCGGGTCCTTGTTGGTGTCAATCATGGGCTTAACGTGAGACTTGCTAGAATGTTTTATGTATCATTTATACGCTCTGTGATTGACTACAATGCTCTACATCTCACACTGTATACTGACAAAGAGCTGAAATCTCTTGAAACCTTGCAAAATGAAGCTATGCGTCTCATCCTTGGGGCTCCAAAGTCCACGAGAATAGTTAACATGAGAGCAGAGTTAAAATTACCTACCATAAGTGAGAGAATCTTGTCTATTAGCACAGTTTTCGGCGTGAAGGCATTGAGTAGATCTAGACAACACATGAAGTTTCAAGCTAAACTTTCTAATATGCTACACTCACCTGAGGTCTATAGAAGAAGAACGAAATCTGATTATGTATATTGGTTCTACAAGGTAGCCAACTCCATCAAAATATTAAATATGTACCCAACTCGACTAATGATTAATCAGCCAATTACTCCATGGGATAACTGGGATCTATCAGTTGATTTTGTAAATGCGCCCAAGAAAGATAGTGTGCACACTACATTATTAAAACAGTTAACACTGAAAAGCATCACTGAAAGTACTCAGAGTATGGGTAACGATGTTTATCAGTGCTATACCGACGGCTCTGTAGAAGAAGGTGGACGATGTACCGGATGTGCATGTAACATATTTGAACAATCTTCTCTCGTACATACAGCAATGAAGCGCGTCAATGACTGGGCAAGTACAACTCAAACCGAACTTGCAGGCATATACCTTGCCACTGAATTTTTAAAAGACAAAGGCAGTGGACTTATATACTGTGACTCGCAGAGTGCACTCCTGGCATTGAACGCACATAGTAGTGACACCCAGAAAATAGTCAGTGATATTCGAATGAATGTTTTAGCTGCCAAAGAAAACAGATTTGAGATTAAATTCCTATGGATACCATCACATGTTGGCATCTCAAGGCATGACACTGTTGATATGCTTGCTAAGTCAGCTTGCAGAAAACCAGTGGTAGAAATTGATATGGGTGTTTCATTAGCAGTGACAAAGAGAATACTTAAACAAATATCTAATGAAAATCTCACCGACCTAACAAATTCTCAAAGACCTGAAAGTTGTAGCATTAAATATTATGATAGATATCGTGAGGAGACATTCACATATGGGACTAATAGAACAAGAACCCGGCAATGTGATGTTATAGTGGCCAGAATACGCCTGGGATATAGACGTATCTGGCAGCTTTCTCAAAACCCAAATGTCGAGTACACAATGTGTCAACTTTGTGAAAGAGAAAACATGCACTCTCTTGAACATTATATTGTAGAATGTCCCATACTGACTGACTTTCGCCCTCCTGGGCTAAGGTATGCTGAACTCTGTAGTTACTATATGAGTACTGGAACACTTGATGATATATTGGACTTGTATCCAAAATTGACCATGTAATGTATCAATCATACAATGTATGTATGTGATGTAACTATATAACCTGAGCTTGTAAAAGCACCTTCATCACCTTCAGTGATTAAGTGCTTAATTGCACACTAGTTTCTTTATCAGCTACCTCACCCTGTCAGGGTAAATGAGACAAATGTATGTGAATGCATGTATGTGTGTATATATGTATGTGTATGTGTGTGTGTGTGTATGTATATGTATGGGTATAAAGCAAATATGGAAGCTGATCAGAATTACATTTCACCTTTGTGAATGTACATTAATGACACTATGTAAAAGACACATCTAATACTTTATGTAGGGCGTACGTAAATCTGTGTATCTTTGTATTTACGTATGTAGGTTAGCTTAGCATTTTAAAAGCACCGAATCACCTTCTGTGGTTGAGTGTTCAATAAACCCTTGAACTGTATGTTTAACACTTCTCTAACCCTGTCCATGGAGGACAGAAGAAAATGTATATATGCTGGTTAGCATTGTAAATGTGTGGCCACGTCTGTGGTAGAAAATAATAAAAAAAAAAAAAAAAAAAAAAAAAAAAAAAAAAAAATCCCACAGTCAAGCAGGAAAGAAGTGAGGTGTGCCTCAGTGGTTATGACATAAGTTTTTCCAGTGTCAGAAATTAATAACTGCAAAACTTTAATAACATAAGGGACCAAGATTACTAAACAATCAAAGACCAATTTAATACTTTATTTAAATTAAATAAACTTAACACATATATTGAAATCAACTGAACATATACCCTACTCTATTTCCCTTAAGAGGCAAAGTGGATATCTACTGAGGACATGAATACTCAAGTGCACAATACCTTAAACCGCACTATGGCCAAGATGTCGATGGCTGCCCTCAGCCCCTTTGATGTGGGCCCGAGTCCCTATTCCCCATACACTCCCAGAACACTGCTGAAATTTTGTTTCACCAGCTTACCGGTGGAAAGGATTGCTCCTCCCACCATCTAGTACAGCCCCCAGGGCTCCACCCATTATTTGGCTATGACCAACCATTTAAAACTAGGCCTGAGGTCTGGCTCTCCAGGGCCAATAAGGACTTGGCACTTATCTACCGCCAATCACCTACCATGATCAGCAGTGGAAGGATACATGAAATTTTTGAAGGTTGAGTCAGCTCTCTCCAGCTATCGAAGGGGACACAGGCGCCTCTATTGTAGACTACCCGAGCCTAGTGTACCTCCGAGCAATGTTTACAAAACTGATAAATTATGTTCAACTCTGTCTCCTCCAAGATAAAAAAGTAGGGACATTTGACTCCCCTGGTATGGGGAAGGAACCGGTCAGAGGGAATTGAGAGGTGGATGGAGAGGGAATGGAGTGGGGGGGCTTAGGCACCGAGAGGGCCAGCTAGCAAGACCCCCCTCAGGTCAGCCTCTTGACCCTTGACAATTAGGCCATAAAAGGGGGTAGGGAAGAGAGGGGAGACGAATGACGGGCAAGGGGAGGGGAGAAGGGAGATCCATGATCTGAGCACCAGATCATTACATCATGTCCCCATTCTACTTCCCTGATGTAGATTCAATACTAACAGTCCAATCCCCCTGAAATATAGCACACCTCTATTTCGTATGTAGTAAAATAAATCCAAACTTTACCAAACTATAGCTTCTGTCCCCCACCTTAACCCCCTCTCGTATCTTTTTTAATACCTGAATAATTTCCCTAAAATTTTAAACAGTCATATTTTAAACGTAGTACAATAACTCTAAACAATTACCGACCTCTAACTCATGTGTTCCCGTCTTAGTCCCCTGTCGTAGATTCAATACTAACAGTTCAATCCCCCTGAAATTTAAGACCACTATATTTTATACATAGTAAAATAGATTAAAGCAATTTACCGAACTCTAGCTCCTGTCCCCGCCTGAACCCCTCTCTCGTATCTTCGTTAATACCTGAACAATTTCCATAAAATTTTAAAAAGTCATATTTCAAACGTAGTAAAATATAATAATGGAGCTGCTGTGCTCCAGCTCTTGTCCCCCAACTTAACCCCCTCTCATATATCTTCGTTAATACCTGAACAATTTTCCCGAAATTTAAAGCAGACAAGCTTCTAACTGACAAGTAAAGAAAAATAGAGTTACCGAATTCTAGTTCTTGTTCCCTGCCTTAGTTCGCTCCTGTAAATTCACTTCTATCCCACCAAACACACACCGAAACTACGACGTTGCTACAACGTTCGAACAAATTTTAACACCTCCTAACCAGTTATAACAACCAATATAGCACGTTGTAACAACGTTCTAATGCGTCATAAAAACGCTAAGCCAAGATATAACAACTTTATTACAAGTTTTAACAAACTGAAAATAGAGACAGTTACGGTTTGTGTTTACAGGGATCAGACCAAATCCCCTGAGATTTAAAAACTTAATACATTTCAGACTCTGTAAAATAAATAAATCCCGACATTAACCGAGCTTCAATACCCATCCGCCGCCTTAGTTCGTCAAACCTAATTATTTCAGATCAAGACGCTCTCCAGTCTGTCACCTTTATCAAAAGTGTACATATCCTCTCCTTCAATATGCTTGTTCACATGGTAATAAAAATCACACAGTCAGATCGCACCTTACCTTCCCCACACCCTTTACCTCCCCCTTACCTTCCCATCCCTTACCTCCCCCCCTTACCACCCCAACACCCTTTCGCCCTTCATCTCGCCCTCTCCCCCCTTCATCTCACACTCACTCCCCCCTGTACTCACCCTTCATCTCGCCCTCTCCCCCCTTCATCTCACACTCACTCCCCCGTACTCCCCCTTCATCTCGCCCTCACCCCCTACTCCCCCTTCATCTCACACTCACTCCCCCTACTCCCCCTTCATCTCGCCCTCACCCCCTACTCCCCCTTCATCTCACACTCACTCCCCCTACTCCCCCTTCATCTCACACTCACTCCCCCAACTCCCCCTTCATCTCGCCCTCACCCCCCCAACTCCCCCTTCATCTCGCCCTCATCCCCCCAACTCCCCCTTCATCTCACACTCACCCCCCCAACTCCCCCTTCATCTCGCCCTCACCCCCCCAACTCCCCCTTCATCTCACACTCACTCCCCCTACCCCCCCTTCATCTCGCCCTCACCCCCTACTCCCCCTTCATCTCGCCCTCACCCCCCCCCCCAACTCCCCCTTCATCTCGCCCTCACCCCCCCAACTCCCCCTTCATCTCGCCCTCATCCCCCCAACTCCCCCTTCATCTCACACTCACCCCCCCAACTCCCCCTTCATCTCGCCCTCACCCCCCCAACTCCCCCTTCATCTCACACTCACCCCCCCCTACTCCCCCTTCATCTCGCCCTCACCCCCTACTCTCCCTTCATCTCGCCCTCATCCCCTACTCCCCCTTCATCTCGCCCTCACCCCCCCCAACTCCCCCTTCATCTCGCCCTCACCCCCCCAACTCTCCCTTCATCTTGCCCTCACCCCCCAACTCCCCCTTCATCTCACACTCACCCCCCCAACTCCCCCTTCATCTCGCCCTCACCCCCCCAACTCCCCCTTCATCTCACACTCACCCCCCCTACTCCCCCTTCATCTCGCCCTCACCCCCTACTCCCCCTTCATCTCGCCCTCATCCCCTACTCCCCCTTCATCTCGCCCTCACCCCCCCCCAACTCCCCCTTCATCTCGCTCTCACCCCCCCAACTCCCCCTTCATCTTGCCCTCACCCCCCAACTCCCCCTTCATCTCGCCCTCACCCCCCCTACTCCCCCTTCATCTCGCCCTCACCCCCCCAACTCCCCCTTCATCTCGCCCTCACCCCCCCAACTCCCCCTTCATCTCGCCCTCACCCCCCCAACTCCCCCTTCATCTCGCCCTCACCCCCCCAACTCCCCCTTCATCTCGCCCTCACCCCCCCAACTCCCCCTTCATCTCGCCCTCATCCCCTACTCCCCCTTCATCTCGCCCTCACCCCCCCCCAACTCCCCCTTCATCTCGCCCTCGCCCCCCCAACTCCCCCTTCATCTTGCCCTCACCCCCCAACTCCCCCTTCATCTCACACTCACCCCCCCAACTCCCCCTTCATCTCGCCCTCACCCCCCCAACTCCCCCTTCATCTCACACTCACCCCCCCTACTCCCCCTTCATCTCGCCCTCACCCCCTACTCCCCCTTCATCTCGCCCTCATCCCCTACTCCCCCTTCATCTCGCCCTCACCCCCCCCCCAACTCCCCCTTCATCTCGCCCTCACCCCCCCAACTCCCCCTTCATCTTGCCCTCACCCCCCAACTCCCCCTTCATCTCGCCCTCACCCCCCCCCCCTACTCCCCCTTCATCTCGCCCTCACCCCCCCAACTCCCCCTTCATCTCGCCCTCACCCCCCCAACTCCCCCTTCATCTCGCCCTCACCCCCCCAACTCCCCCTTCATCTCGCCCTCACCCCCCCAACTCCCCCTTCATCTCGCCCTCACCCCCCCCAACTCCCCCTTCATCTCGCCCTCACCCCCCCCCCCCTACTCCCCCTTCATCTCGCCCTCACCCCCTACTCCCCCTTCATCTCGCCCTCACCCCCCCAACTCCCCCTTCATCTCGCCCTCACCCCCCCCTACTCCCCCTTCACCCCCCCAACTCCCACTTCATCTCGTCCATTCCCCAACTTATCCAACCCTTCAATAGTTCTAGTGTACTTGTATATTATCTCCATATTCACTGTGTTCTTGGCATTCTCTTCCATGTTTTCTGTGTTCATTCCATGTTCTGCAAATGTTCATCGCATGTTCTCTGTACAACTTTTATACTCAGTATTCATGTTTTATGCACGCTCAGTTCATATTTGTCACCTCTCTTCCATGTTTACTGTGTTCTTTATCATGTTTTCATGTGCATCTCATATTCTCTGTACAACTTTTTATACTCATTATTCATGTTCCCCACAAGTTCACTGTGTTCTTTGCATTCTCTGCCATATTTTTTCTTTGTTATATTCTCCATGTTCTTTGTCATATTCACTATGTTTGTAGCATATTCTTCAAGTTCATTCTTCACAATCTCTGTTCTTTGTCATGTTTTCATGTTTTTTGCAAGTTCATTTTCCCCCACATGTTCACTGTGTTCATCAGCTTTTCTTACATGTTTTCTGCATTCTTTGTCATGTTCTCATAATGTTCTCAGCATGTTCTTCACAAGTTCATCACCTTCTTTTACATGTTCACTGTGTTCTGTAACAGTAATGAAGGTTTGATATGGAAAGCTGAACTAGTTACATTTGGGAGTGTTATTTATTGCCTGAAGATGTCTTTGAGAACAACATTGATGTCCTAGATAACAACTTTGATGAACGAAGGAGAGTTAGAGAACAACATTGATGAACGAACGTGAGTTAGAGAATAGCTTTTATGCACGAAATTGACTAACAGAATGAAATTGATGAGTGAGATTAACTTTTGATGACTATGAGAATAACTTTTGAGGACATGAGTAGTATTTTTGACGTCTTTTCGTGTGTTATTGATGTCTCTGGGTGTGACCTTGATGTCTCGAAGAGTGTCTTTGATTGAGTCATTGATGACTCGAAAAGTGTCAATGACTATTCTTCTTACTCCATGAAATATACTGTTAGTTACGAAAGTGCTGAAAGAAGTTACATTTAACTATTTTCAGATGAGGGGAAAAATAATTTTTAGTCAAGAAAGTATTGAAAAAAGTTAAGCTTGACTATTTTTAGTTAATTGGCGAATATTTTAGCTAAAAAACGACAAGAAAACATGATGAATGTGTCTATTTTCAGTAGAGAGAAGTGTTATTTAGTTAGGAAATGCCGAACAATCCCCAGGAAGTTAAAAGTTTTTAGTTGAATGACGATGGATAAAGTTAGTTATGAACAGTGTTGGAACGTTTCCTTTGACTATTTTTAGCTAAGAGAAAAAAGGTTATTTTAGTTAAGAACAGTGTTGAACGAGGTTAATCCTGACTATTTTTAATTGATTGGCGAATGATTTCAGTTAAGGAACGTTAAGAAAAGAATGTCTTGGTACATTTAATTTTAAAGAACATGTAAGAGAATACGGTGAACACAGTGAACATATGGGGAACATGACACAGTTCACACACACATGAATGTGTGAGAGGTTCTTCACACGTGTTTCACCATATATGGATGTCCATAGATGAATACTGTGTAGCATTCATATATACACACTCCGATGCTTCCACACATGTTCTGTTTAAGGCTCTTTATTTTATTATTATTATTTATCGAGTTGTTCATATATACACATATATACCTACATATTCTCACACATACACATACATACACACTTACATACATATACATATATATATATATATATATATATATATATATATATATATATATATATATATATATATATATATATATACATATATATATATATATATATATATATATATATATATATATATATATATATATATATATATATATATATATATTGGTGTATACTGGCAGCAGGTTTTCTTTCAAACATGTTTCATTGAATATGACCGCATATTCTGTATTTATTATTTTCTGGTTTAGGGCTTCTATCCCTCTAACTATTTTCTTAGCATCAGGGCTTAATTGAAATAGGAGTTCTCCAAAACTCATTTTCGTACTTTTAAGGTGAAGAAAAGAAGTGATTTACTATAGAGTGTATTACACTTATTTGTATAATTTGCACGACGTTTCGAACCTCCATGGTTCATTCTCAAGTGAACAGATCTTACAATACTAGTTGATTTTATACCCGCATTAGGTCAGGTGAAACTCTACCCACCATGAGAGTAAGGACAAGACAAGAACATATCGATGCCAACACAGAAGACAATGTCCAACATAACAGGCCAATTACACTGGATTAATCTTTGTGTTTAGATAGGAGATGCCTCGTATGGGCCAATAAGCCTTCTGCAGCCCCTATGTTTATCCCTTATGTATCCCCCCATGTTTTCACCTTCATTGTATTATCACCTGACCTAATGCGGGTATAAAATCAACTAGTATTGTAAGATCTGTTCACTTGAGAATGAACCATGGAGGTTCGAAACGTCGTGCAAATTATACAAATAAGTGTAATACACTCTATAGTAAATCACTTCTTTTCTTCACCTTAAAAGTACGAAAATGAGTTTTGGAGAACTCCTATTTCAATTAAGCCCTGATGCTAAGAAAATAGTTAGAGGGATAGAAGCCCTAAACTAGAAAATAATAAATACAGAATATGCGGTCATATTCAATGAAACATATATATATATATATATATATTAGTATATTTTGGTAGCAGTCTTTCCTGTAGACATATATTATTAAATATGACCGAAAAAGTAAGATTAATAATTCTAACACGAATTTTCTCAATCTTTCGTACATTACGCTTCACTGTTGGAGGTAAATCAAAAATCACTTCTCCAAAATTCATTTTTATTTCTAGTCTGACGCGACACGGGCGCGTTTCGTAAAACTTATTACATTTTCAAAGACTTCACAAATACACAACTGATTAGAACTAACGTATCTCTGCTATTATATCTACATTTGAGTGAGGTGGGAGGGATGATGTGGCATATAATGATGTGGCATTAGGGGATATTAATAGGGTATTAAAAGTATCAACACAAGACAGAACAGAAACAATGGGTATTGAATAGAAGTGTTTGTAGAAAGCCTATTGGTCCATATTTCTTGATGCTTCTATATTGGAGCGGAGTCTTGAGGTGGGTAGAATATAGTTGTGCAATAATTGGCTGTTGATTGCTGGTGTTGACTTCTTGATGTGTAGTGCCTCGCAAACGTCAAGCCGCCTGCTATCGCTGTATCTATCGATGATTTCTGTGTTGTTTACTAGGATTTCTCTGGCGATGGTTTGGTTATGGGAAGAGATTATATGTTCCTTAATGGAGCCCTGTTGCTTATGCATCGTTAAACGCCTAGAAAGAGATGTTGTTGTCTTGCCTATATACTGGGTTTTTTGGAGCTTACAGTCCCCAAGTGGGCATTTGAAGGCATAGACGACGTTAGTCTCTTTTAAAGCGTTCTGTTTTGTGTCTGGAGAGTTTCTCATGAGTAGGCTGGCCGTTTTTCTGGTTTTATAGTAAATCGTCAGTTGTATCCTCTGATTTTTGTCTGTAGGGAAAACGTTTCTATTAACAATATCTTTCAGGACCCTTTCCTCCGTTTTATGAGCTGTGGAAAAGAAGTTCCTGTAAAATAGTCTAATAGGGGGTATAGGTGTTGTGTTAGTTGTCTCTTCAGAGGTTGCATGGCTTTTCACTTTCCTTCTTATGATGTCTTCGATGAAACCATTGGAGAAGCCGTTATTGACTAGAACCTGCCTTACCCTACAGAGTTCTTCGTCGACTTGCTTCCATTCTGAGCTGTGGCTGAGAGCACGGTCGACGTATGCGTTAACAACACTCCTCTTGTACCTGTCAGGGCAGTCGCTGTTGGCATTTAGGCACATTCCTATGTTTGTTTCCTTAGTGTAGACTGCAGTGTGGAAACCTCCGCCCTTTTCCATGACTGTTACATCTAGAAAAGGCAGCTTCCCATCCTTTTCCGTCTCGTAAGTGAAACGCAGCACGGAACTCTGCTCAAATGCCTCCTTCAGCTCCTGCAGATGTCTGACATCAGGTACCTGTGTAAAAATGTCGTCAACATACCTGCAGTATATGGCCGGTTTCAAGTTCATGTCGACTAAGACTTTTTGCTCGATGGTACCCATGTAGAAGTTTGCAAACAGGACACCTAGGGGAGAACCCATGGCGACCCCATCTACTTGCTTATACATGTGCCCATCCGGGCTCAAGAAGGGTGCCTCTTTAGTACAAGCTTGGAGTAGTTTCCTCAGAAATTTTCCTTCTTTTCCACAGCTCATAAAACGGAGGAAAGGGTCCTGAAAGATATTGTTAATAGAAACGTTTTCCCTACAGACAAAAATCAGAGGATACAACTGACGATTTACTATAAAACCAGAAAAACGGCCAGCCTACTCATGAGAAACTCTCCAGACACAAAACAGAACGCTTTAAAAGAGACTAACGTCGTCTATGCCTTCAAATGCCCACTTGGGGACTGTAAGCTCAAAAAAACCCAGTATATAGGCAAGACAACAACATCTCTTTCTAGGCGTTTAACGATGCATAAGCAACAGGGCTCCATTAAGGAACATATAATCTCTTCCCATAACCAAACCATCGCCAGAGAAATCCTAGTAAACAACACAGAAATCATCGATAGATACAGCGATAGCAGGCGGCTTGACGTTTGCAAGGCACTACACATCAAGAAGTCAACACCAGCAATCAACAGCCAATTATTGCACAACTATATTCTACCCACCTCAAGACTCCGCTCCAATATAGAAGCATCAAGAAATATGGACCAATAGGCTTTCTACAAACACTTCTATTCAATACCCATTGTTTCTGTTCTGTCTTGTGTTGATACTTTTAATACCCTATTAATATCCCCTAATGCCACATCATTATATGCCACATCATCCCTCCCACCTCACTCAAATGTAGATATAATAGCAGAGATACGTTAGTTCTAATCAGTTGTGTATTTGTGAAGTCTTTGAAAATGTAATAAGTTTTACGAAACGCGCCCGTGTCGCGTCAGACTAGAAATAAAAATGAATTTTGGAGAAGTGATTTTTGATTTACCTCCAACAGTGAAGCGTAATGTACGAAAGATTGAGAAAATTCGTGTTAGAATTATTAATCTTACTTTTTCGGTCATATTTAATAATATATATATATATATATATATATATATATATATATATATATATATATATATATATATATATATATATATATATATATATATATATATATATATATATATATATATGTTATTAAATATGACCGAAAAAGTAAGATTAATAATTCTAACACGAATTTTCTCAATCTTTCGTACATTTCTTTTCACTGTTGGTGGTAATTCAAAAATCAATTCTCCAAAATTCATTTTTATTTCTAGGCTGACGCGCCACTTGAGCGCGTTTCGTAAAACTTATTACATTTTCAAAGACTTTAGTTAACACATACACAACTGAATAGAACTTACACATCTCCGATTTTGTTTATATCTACATTTGAGTGAGGTGGATGGGGTGAGGTGGTATTTTAATAAGGTATTAATTTCATCAACACAAGCCAGAACATGAAACAATGTGTATTGAATAGAAGTGATTGTAGAAAGCCTATTGGTCCATATCTCTTGATGCTTCTATATTGGAGCGGAGTCTTGAGGTGGGTAGAATATAGTTGTGCAATAATTGGCTGTTGATTGCTGGTGTTGACTTCTTGATGTGTAATGCCTCGCAAACGTCAAGCCGCCTGCTATCGCTGTATCTATCGATGATTTCTGTGTTGTTTACTAGGATTTCTCTGGCGATGGTTTGGTTGTGGGAAGAGATTATATGTTCCTTAATGGAACCCTGTTGCTTATGCATCGTTAAACGCCTAGAAAGAGATGTTGTTGTCTTGCCTATATACTGGGTTTTTTGGAGCTTACAGTCCTTAAGAGGGCATTTGAAGGCATAGACGACGTTAGTCTCTTTTTTAAAGCGTTCTGTTTTGTGTCTGGAGAGTTTCTCATGAGTAGGCTGGCCGTTTTTCTGGTTTTATAGTAAATCGTCAGTTGTATCCTCTGATTTTTGTCTGTAGGGATAACGTTTCTATTAACAATATCTTTCAGGACCCTTTCCTCCGTTTTATGAGCTGTGGAAAAGAAGTTCCTGTAAAATAGTCTAATAGGGGGTATAGGTGTTGTGTTGGTTGTCTCTTCAGAGGTTGCATGGCGTTTCACTTTCCTTCTTATGATGTCTTCGACGAAACCATTGGAGAAGCCGTTGTTGACTAGGACCTGCCTTACCCTACAAAGTTCTTCGTCGACTTGCTTCCATTCTGAGCTGTGGCTGAGAGCACAGTCGACATATGCGTTAACAACACTCCTCTTGTACCTATCTGGGCAGTCGCTTTTGGCATTTAGGCACATTCCTATGTTCGTTTCCTTAGTGTAGACTGCAGTGTGGAAACCTCCGCTCTTTTCCATGACTGTTACATCTAGAAAGGGCAGCTTCCCATCCTTTTCCATCTCGTAAGTGAAACGCAGCACGGAACTCCGCTCAAATGCCTCCTTCAACTCCTGCAGATGTCTGACATCAGTTACCTGTGTAAAAATGTCGTCAACATACCTGCAGTATATGGCCGGTTTCATGTTCATGTCGACTAAGACTTTTTGCTCGATGGTACCCATGTAGAAGTTTGCAAACAGGACACTTTGGGGAGAACCCATGGCGACCCCATCTACTTGCTTATACATGTGCCCATCCGGGCTCAAGAAGGGTGCCTCTTTAGTACAAGCTTGGAGTAGTTTCCTTAGGATATTTTCTGGTATGTCAAGAGGAGTACAGGCTGGATCACGATACACTCTGTCGGCTATCATCCCAATTGTCTCGTCCACTGGTACGTTAGTGAACAGCGATTCTACGTCCAACGAGGCTCTTATTCCTGTGGCCCGTGTGCCCCGCAGTAAGTCAACAAATTCCTTTGGAGACTTCAGGCTGAAGGCGCAAGGGACATAAGGAGTCAGCAGGCCGTTGAGTCGCTTCGCTAGTCTGTACGTGGGTGTGGGTATCTGGCTAATGATTGGCCGAAGTGGGTTTCTAGGCTTGTGTGTCTTGACATTTCCATACGCATATCCAGGTTTATATTCCCCTAATATGGGGAATATAAACCATAGGGTTAAGGACTTGCCCGAAACGCTACGCGTACTAGTGGCTGTACAAGAATGTAACAACTCTTGTATATATCTCAAAAAAAAAAAAAAAAAAAAAAAAAAAAAAAAAAAAAAATCCTTTGGTAGTTACTTGCTTAGTGAGGAGGGGACAGTGTGTGTTGTAGAGGCTTAGGGTTTTGGAGAGAAAGATGTCGGTTAATGAATTTATATTCTGTGTTTTGTTGAGTTCAGATTCCCAGTTTATATTGTGAAGTACATTTATGAGGTTCCTTATTGCTGGTTTGCAGTTTATTTGTAACCGAGGTCAATGTTGTAGTCACTTCCTAGGATGATGTGTTTTTTGTTGTTTTAATTTCCCAAATTGTTATACTTTAGATAGCAAAGGGAGCTGTAATTTGTCGTGAAAATCAGTTTCTCAAGTTTCTTTCGTGTCTGAAATTGATG
Organism: Procambarus clarkii; assembly: GCF_040958095.1. Lineage (NCBI taxonomy): Eukaryota > Metazoa > Arthropoda > Malacostraca > Decapoda > Cambaridae > Procambarus > Procambarus clarkii. Next base: position 16,506,828 of record NC_091199.1, on the reverse strand, counting down.
ATTAGTAAGGAAGTGACCTGTTTCTCCCGACTTTCTCAAATATTCTTCCCTTACATCAACTCTCCTTTCTCCAATCATCGTTATTTATCCCTTCAACTTTCCCATCTTCCAATCAACGTTCCCTTCATGTGATCAACTTCCCTTTCCTGCCAGCATCGTGTACGTCTACGAGGGCCTCCTGCTGAGAGTGCTGGTGGCCGAGAACTACACGAGAGACGACGGCTGGTCGCCGCTCTACGTGGCCAGACGCCCCATCCAGCCCGGGTACGCGGTCTGGTACGCCCCAAAAGACGCGCCCTATACCCACATCATCGACCGCTGTCTCCTGGCCTTCCATGGGGTGAGTGTGTCGGGTATGGTACGCTCCCAGAGATGCGCCCTACACCCACATCATCGACTGCTGCCTCCTGGCCTTCCATGGGGTGAGTGTGTCGGGTATGGTACGCTCCCAAAGACGCGCCCTACACCCACATCATCAACCACTGCCTCCTGGCCTTCCATGGGGTGAGTGTGTCAGGTATGGTAAGCTCCCAGAGATGTGCCCTACACCATTATCATTGACCGCTGCTTCCTGACCTTCCATGGGGTGAGTGTGTCGGGTATGGTTCGGTCCTACAGACGTGCCCAACACCCACATCATCGACCACTGCCTCCTGGCCTTCCATGGGGTGAGTGTGTTGAGTATGGGAGGAACTGTGGTCAGGGAAGGTGCAGGAGACAAGCGAGGGAGAGATGGTAATGTTCGTAGCAACCATAGTTGTGTTTCGTGTCTAGTTACACGCACAGACATTGGTAATTGTACAAGAAGTGTCTCTTATTTAGTTTGTTCGAGGTGTTACCTAAATCAAAACAGCGACTAAAACTTCAGATCTTTCCCTTAATTAGCTAGCTAGCAGCAGATCTTAAGGCATCAACACTGGCTGCGTTGAGGGATACTAATATGTGAGAATATTTTGTGTGTAGGTATCATTTTGATCTCAAAAGCATTCACAAATATAATAATAAATATTAATTTGCAAGTGCTTATAAAGGAAGAAAGATGAGGTATGAGAGCCAGGAAACTTATACGTTCAATCATCGAGGAGATGATAGTGCAAAGTTCTCCCGAACCTTTACTGAACTTTGGAAGCTATTTTAGAACTTTTGTTAATGAAACTGTAGAGATCTTCTTTCCATTCACACCAATACAGCTTGTGAGGAGGAATAGTTTACCTCCAGTCTAAGCTTCAGGTGCCCACAAGTAGTTACCTATCAGTGATTGCGGGGAAGTGAGGTCTAGCTCTTCATGCCCCGCCTACCAGTCCAGTTGCGTTATAATTTAACTACTTTGACTTTCAAATTATTTGTCGAATTAGGCCTTAAAAGTGTGGATGGAGGTAGTTTCCACAACTTCCTCTTTTAGAGCAGTCCATTTGTTAAATAGATGATGGTTGCTTGGCGGGAACCACATGAGACTTTCATCAAACACAATTTATAATACAAGATCTTAGAAATCATAAATAAATAATGAAGGACTGAACCTTGGCTAAACACCATAGAATGATTAAAATCGTTTAATTTACACACATATATGTTAGGTAACAGCTTCTCCTCCATATCAACCTATCCTGGCTTTGCACCATGCAGAGGCCATTCAGACCGACAACCAGAGCATAACTCCAAAGTCTCCTGAGACTGATGGATGCCTACTACTATGTTACTGCACTTCCTAGCTTAATGATTTCCTAGAGGCAATGATCTGAAATTTATACACAAAGAACTGTACCAAACTCTTATAGCGATTCTACCTTAGAATATCTACAAGCTCCCAGCCCCTGTTCTGACCTCCTTGGGAGAGTCTACCTCCTCCACTTGTCGCTAAGACCACACAGCTCTTAATTTGTCCTGGGTCCAGGCAAGCTGACCCAGCCTGTTGTGCTAGCCTCACTTGATTGCCACCGTTCACTACCATAGCTAATTGATATTCACTTGACAACTTAAATTGACTGAATCTTTATTCTCAAATGATGTTAAATTACATAAGTACTTTGAACTAGGTTAATTATTAATACAATATTGAATTGTATCAGGGATTTCTCTAAATTAATGAATTAAACTCAGAGGGGGATGTGGCAATCTTGACTAATTAATCATACAAGCGCTAATCCTTGGGAGTGATCTTTTTTTGGTTAGAACTCAGGTCAGAGTTCCCTCTCACAGCTAAAACCTGAGTGCTTCTCACTCACTGCGTATCCCACATTTAACAAGACAGTTTTTTGGCATAATCTTTTTAATAGCAGATGTATATAACCTCCACTGTTAACAGATAAACTGTTACATTGGCTTTGGATGCTATACCATTATCGTATGACTTCTCTGCTGCTCACAGAATTCCAGTGTAATCATTCCTCTCTCTTGCTTATATGTTGTGATTTTCATCTGTTCTGTATTTTTTTCTTTTACTTCTCTTTTCTGCCTCTAAGCCTTGTCTATTAAACCAATAACAATTTTATCTATTGGCTCCTTTATCCCTTAACGGAGGAATAAATCTTTTTTCACCTTCTTTGCATTGATAACCATGCATGATGGACTTGTGAAGTCAATCACCATGCATGATGGACTTGTGAAGTCAATCACCATGCATGATGGACTTGTGAAGTCAATCACCATGCATGATGGACTTGTGAAGTCAATCACCATGCATGATGGATTTGTGAAGTCAATCACCAAGCATGATGGACTTGTGAAGTCAATCACCAAGCATGATGGACTTGTGAAGTCAATCACCATGTATGATGGACTTGTGAAGTCAATCACCATGTATGATGGACTTGTGAAGTCAATCACCAAGCATGATGGACTTGTGAAGTCAATCACCATGTATGATGGACTTGTGAAGTCAATCACCATGCATGATGGACTTGTGAAGTCAATCACCATGCATGATGGACTTGTGAAGTCAATCACCATGCATGATGGACTTGTGAAGTCAATCACCATGCATGATGGACTTGTGAAGTCAATCACCATGCATGATGGACTTGTGAAGTCAATCACCATGCATGATGGATTTGTGAAGTCAATCACCAAGCATGATGGACTTGTGAAGTCAATCACCATGTATGATGGACTTGTGAAGTCAATCACCATGCATGATGGACTTGTGAAGTCAATCACCATGCATGATGGACTTGTGAAGTCAATCACCATGCATGATGGACTTGTGCAGTCAATCACCATGCATGATGGACTTGTGAAGTCAATCACCGTGCATGATGGACTTGTGAAGTCAATCACCGTGCATGATGGACTTGTGAAGTCAATCACCGTGCATGATGGACTTGTGAAGTCAATCACCATGCATGATGGACTTGTGAAGTCAATCACCATGCATGATGGACTTGTGAAGTCAATCACCATACATGATAGACTTGTGAAATTAATCACCATGCATGATAGACTTGTGAAGTCAATCACCATGCATGATGGACTTGTGAAGTCAATCACCATGCATGATGGACTTGTGAAGTCAATCACCATGCATGATGGACTTGTGAAGTCAATCACCATACATGATAGACTTGTGAAATTAATCACCATGCATGATAGACTTGTGAAGTCAATCACCATGCATGATGGACTTGTGAAGTCAATCACCATGCATGATGGACTTGTGAAGTCAATCACCATGCATGATGGACTTGTGAAGTCAATCACCATACATGATAGACTTGTGAAATTAATCACCATGCATGATAGACTTGTGAAGTCAATCACCATGCATGATGGACTTGTGAAGTCAATCACCATGCATGATGGACTTGTGAAGTCAATCACCGTGCATGATGGACTTGTGAAGTCAATCACCATGCATGATGGACTTGTGAAGTCAATCACCATGCATGATAGACTTGTGAAATTAATCACCATGCATGATAGACTTGTGAAGTCAATCACCATGCATGATGGACTTGTGAAGTCAATCACCATGCATGATGGACTTGTGAAGTCAATCACCATGCATGATGGACTTGTGAAGTCAATCACCATGCATGATAGACTTATGAAGTCAATCACCATGCATGATGGACTTGTGAAGTCAATCACCATGCATGATGGACTTGTGAAGTCAATCACCATGCATGATGGACTTGTGAAGTCAATCACCATGCATGATAGACTTATGAAGTCAATCACCATGCATGATGGACTTGTGAAGTCAATCACCATGCATGATGGACTTGTGAAGTCAATCACCGTGCATGATGGACTTGTGAAGTCAATCACCGTGCATGATGGACTTGTGAAGTCAATCACCATGTATGATGGACTTGTGAAGTCAATCACCAAGCATGATGGACTTGTGAAGTCAATCACAATGCATGATGGACTTGTGAAGTCAATCACCATACATGATGGACTTGTGAAGTCAATCATCATGCATGATGGACTTGTGAAGTCAATCACCGTGCATGATGGACTTGTGAAGTCAATCACCGTGCATGATGGACTTGTGAAGTCAATCACCGTGCATGATGGACTTGTGAAGTCAATCACCGTGCATGATGGACTTGTGAAGTCAATCACCGTGCATGATGGACTTGTGAAGTCAATCACCATGCATGATGGACTTGTGAAGTCAATCACCATGCATGATGGACTTGTGAAGTCAATCACCATGCATGATGGACTTGTGAAGTCAATCACCATGCATGATGGACTTGTGAAGTCAATCACCATGCATGATGGACTTGTGAAGTCAATCACCATGCATGATGGACTTGTGAAGTCAATCACCATACATGATAGACTTGTGAAATTAATCACCATGCATGATAGACTTGTGAAGTCAATCACCATGCATGATGGACTTGTGAAGTCAATCACCATGCATGATGGACTTGTGAAGTCAATCACCGTGCATGATGGACTTGTGAAGTCAATCACCGTGCATGATGGACTTGTGAAGTCAATCACCATGCATGATGGACTTGTGAAGTCAATCACCATGCATGATGGACTTGTGAAGTCAATCACCATGCATAATGGACTTGTGAAGTCAATCACCATGCATGATGGACTTGTGAAGTCAATCACCATGCATGATGGACTTGTGAAGTCAATCACCATGCATGATGGACTTGTGAAGTCAATCACCATGCATGATGGACTTGTGAAGTCAATCACCATGCATGATGGACTTGTGAAGTCAATCACCATGCATGATGGACTTGTGAAGTCAATCACCATGCATGATGGACTTGTGAAGTCAATCACCATACATGATAGACTTGTGAAATTAATCACCATGCATGATAGACTTGTGAAGTCAATCACCATGCATGATGGACTTGTGAAGTCAATCACCATGCATGATGGACTTGTGAAGTCAATCACCGTGCATGATGGACTTGTGAAGTCAATCACCATGCATGATGGACTTGTGAAGTCAATCACCATGCATGATGGACTTGTGACGTCAATCACCATGCATGATGAACTTGTGAAGTCAATCACCATGCATGATGGACTTGTGAAGTCAATCACCATGCATGATGGGCTTGTGAAGTCAATCACCATGCATGATAGACTTATGAAGTCAATCACCATGCATGATGGACTTGTGAAGTCAATCACCATGCATGATAGACTTGTGAAGTCCATCACCATACATGATAGACTTGTGAAATCAATCACCATGCATGATGGACTTGTTAAGTTAACAAGAGAGGGCGTCCTGCTCGCTCTGTTGTTTACATACTCTCTGGTGTATGAAACGCAGCGCATACAAACGGATGATGCCGTTTGCTATGAACATGACAGCATTGATTACCTTAGGTTTCGATACGGTATCATAGGTTCGGATGTGACATCATGGATTAGGGTAGGTTATTATAGGTTAGGATAGGTTTTATGGGTTAGTTTAGGTTAAATGTGGATAAGTTTACCAAATTATAGTTTAGGATTGGATAAATCTGGGCAGGATAGGGTTCTGTTAAGATGGATTAGGTTACCATCAGGTTGGACAGAGTAAGTTAGGCATAGATAAGATATCACAGGTTGGATGAGTTAATATAGATTATGATGGGCTAAATTCAATTGGGATGGGTAAAATTGAGCTTGGATAAATTGCGATAAATATAGCTTGGGTTGGATCAATTTACTTATAGTTAGTTTTAGTTTTTATTGGAAAAATTGAGATAAGATGTTCTACTTTAGGTTAGGATAGGATATCATAGGTTTTCAATTAAACATTGTAGGTTCTGTTGGGATAAAACTTATTAAAATGGAATGAGAGGTTAAATTTTGATAAAGTTAGTTGAATTTCGCTTAGGATAGGTTAAACTTATCTATGGTTAGCTTCTGTTAGTATAAATTTGGATAGGGTAAGTTAAATTTAGCTAGATTTAGTTAAGTTTAGGTTTTGTAAGGATAAATTGGGTTAAATTTGGGTAGGATAGGTAAATTCGTTTAAAAAATTTTGTATTTTAGCTTTTATTGGGATAAATTCGGATAAATTTAGTTGGATTTAGCTTAGGAAAATACAATTTTGAATAGGGGTGTATATGTGCATGTATTGTATGTGAGTTGAGAGAGAGATGGAATGTGTAATTGTGAGTGTAAGTGCTATGTGTGTCTGTATAATTGAGGGGTTTGTATGATAAATTATTTCCTTAACTTGTGTTTATTTAAAAAAAATTGAAACATGTGAGTTTGCTAAAAAAACGGCTAACCTGATATGGGTGAAAATATATAAGATGACATGTCAGTGCATACAGGAGATTAACTAGTAAGACTGTGGGACCTGCCCAGTTTCTCGGAAAAATTAGGGAAGACTAAGACGGACCCTTGCCAAGATTTGCTGAAAATAAAAACGTTGACTACGACCGACTGCTGCCAAATTAAAATGAAAATAAAAAGTCGACTATGACCAACACCTAATTAGGGGGGGGGGCGATCGTAGTCCACGCTTTTTTGTCGTACATGGCTTGGCGCCTGTGTACAGGACTTCTGATATGGCTGACTTCCATGTATATGACCTCATGTCCAAGCAGATTTTACCTTGATGTATGTGACCACCATCCGCAGGCTGGCTTGATCCAACGGTGGAGCCAAGTAGTGTTGGAGGACGCCCGCCAGCGGGACCGAGCCAGGCGTATGGAGGAGGCCAGGAGGAAGAGAAGAAGCAAGGAGGGAAAGATGGAGATGAAGGAAGATGTGAAGGATTGGATGCTGGTGTTGGAGGAGGAGTCTTCTGGCGGCCTCCAGCCTCTCTCCCTCACACACCTCCAGGGCCCATTCTTGTTACTGCTCCTTGGCTTAATTGTTGCTCCTGTCGCCTTCCTCGGGGAGGTGTTGACGGCTTGCTGCCCTCCTTCCTGGTGTTGATGGCTTGTTGCTTTCCTCCCTGGTGTTGATGGCTTGCTGCCCTCCTTCCTGGTGTTCATGGCTTGCTGCCCTCCTTCCTGGTGTTGATGGCTTGCTGCCCTCCTTCCTGGTGTTGATGGCTTGCTGCCCTCCTTCCTGGTGTTGATGGCTTGTTGCTTTCCTTCCTGGTGTTGACGGCTTGCTGCCCTCCTCCCTGGTGTTGATGGCTTGCTGCCCTCCTTCCTGGTGTTGATGGCTTGCTGCCCTCCTTCCTGGTGTTGATGGCTTGTTGCTTTCCTTCCTGGTGTTGATGGCTTGCTGCCCTCCTTTCTGGTGTTAATGGCTTGCTGCCCTCCTTCCTGGTGTTGATGGCTTGTTGCTTTCCTCCCTGGTGTTGATGGCTTGCTGCCCTCCTTCCTGGTGTTGATGGCTTGCTGCCCTCCTTCCTGGTGTTGATGGCTTGTTGCTTTCCTCCCTGGTGTTGATGGATTGCTGCCCTCCTCCCTGGTGTTTATGGCTTGCTGTTCTCCTTCCTGGTGTTGATAACTTGCTGCCCTCCTTCCTGGTGTTGATGGCTTGCTGCCCTCCTTCCTGGTGTTGATGGCTTGCTGCCCTTTTTCCTGGTGTTGATGGCTTGCTGCCCTCCTCCCTGGTGTTGATGGCTTGCTGCCCTTCTTCCTGGTGTTGATGGCTTGCTACCCTTCTTCCTGGTGTTGATGGCTTGCTGCCCTCCTCCCTGGTGTTAATGGCTTGCTGCCCTCCTCCCTGGTGTTGATGGCTTCCTGCTCTCCTCCCTGGTATTGATGGCTTGCTGCCCTCCTTCGTCCTGTTGACGGCTTGCTGCCCTCCTCCCTTCTGTTGATGGCTTGCTGCACTCCTCCCTGGTGTTGATGGCTTGCTGCCCTCCTCCGTCCTGTTGATGGCTTGCTGCCCTCCTTCGTCCTGTTGACGGCTTGCTGCCCTCCTCCCTTCTGTTGACGGCTTGCTGCCCTCCTCCCTGGTGTTGATGGCTTGCTGCCCTCCTCCCTGGTGTTGATGGCTTGCTGCCCTCCTTCCTGGTGTTAATGGCTTGCTGCCCTCCTCCCTGGTGTTGATGGCTTGCTGCCCTCCTTCCTGGTGTTGATGGCTTGCTGCCCTCCTCCCTGGTGTTGATGGCTTGCTGCCCTCCTCCCTGGTGTTGATGGCTTTCTGCCCTCCTTCCTGGTGTTGATGGCTTGCTGCCCTCCTTCCTGGTGTTGATGGCTTGCTGCCCTCCTCCCTGGTGTTGATGGCTTGCTGCCCTCCTTACTGGTGTTGATGGCTTGCTGCCCTCCTCCCTGGTGTTGATGGCTTGCTGCCCTCCTCCCTGATGTTGATGGCTTGCTGCCCTCCTTCCTGGTGTTGATGGTTTGCTGCCCTCCTCCCTGGTGTTGATGGCTTTCTCCCCTCCACCCTGGTGTTGATGGCTTGCTGCCCTCCTCCCTGGTGTTGATGGCTTTCTCCCCTCCACCCTGGTGTTGATGGCTTGCTGCCCTCCTCCCTGGTGTTGATGGCTTGCTGCCCTCCTCCCTGGTGTTGATGGCTTGCTGTCCTCCTCCCTGGTGTTGATGGCTTTCTGCCCTCCTTCCTGGTGTTAATGGCTTGCTGCCCTCCTTCCTGGTGTTGATGGTTTGCTGCCCTCCTCCCTGGTGTTGATGGCTTCCTGCCCTCCTTCCTGGTGTTGATGGCTTGCTGCCCTCCTCCCTGGTGTTGATGGCTTGCTGCCCTCCTTCCTGGTGTTGATGGCTTGCTGCCCTCCTTCCTGGTGTTGATGGTTTGCTGCCCTCCTCCTTGGTATTGATGGCTTGCTGCCCTCCTCCTTGGTGTTGATGGATTGCTGCCCTCCTCCCTGGTGGTGATGGCTTGCTGCCCTCCTCCCTGGTGTTGATGGCTTGCTGCCCTCCTCCCTGGTGTTGATGGCTTGCTGCCCTCCTCCCTGGTGTTGATGGCTTTCTCCCCTCCACCCTGGTGTTGATGGCTTGCTGCCCTCCTCCCTGGTGTTGATGGCTTCCTGCCCTCCTCCCTGGTGTTGATGGCTTCCTGCCCTCCTCCCTGGTGTTGATGGCTTGCTGCCCACCTCCCTGGTGTTGATGGCTTGCTGCCCTCCTTCCTGGTGTTGATGGCTTTCTGCCCTCCTTCCTGGTGTTGATGGCTTGCTGCCCTCCTCCCTGGTGTTGATGGCTTGCTGCCCTCCTTCCTGGTGTTGATGGCTTGCTGCCCTCCTCCCTGGTGTTGATGGCATACTGCCCTCCTTCCTGGTGTTGATGGATTGCTGCCTTCCTCCCTGGTGTTGATGGCTTGCTGCCCACCTCCCTGGTGTTGATGGCTTGCTGCCCTCCTCCCTGGTGTTGATGGCTTGCTGCCCACCTCCCTGGTGTTGATGGCTTGCTGCCCACCTCCCTGGTGTTGATGGCTTGCTGCCCTTCTTCCTGGTGTTGATGGCTTGCTGCCCTCCTTCCTGGTGTTGATGGCTTCCTGCCCACCTCCCTGGTGTTGATGGCTTGCTGCCCTCCTCCCTGGTGTTGATGGCTTGCTGCCCTCCTTCCTGGTGTTGATGGCTTCCTGCCCTCCTTCCTGGTGTTGATGGCTTCCTGCCCACCTCCCTGGTGTTGATGGCTTGCTGCCCTCCTCCCTGGTGTTGATGGCTTGCTGCCCTCCTTCCTGGTGTTGATGGCTTGCTGTCCTCCTCCCTGGTGTTGATGGTTTGCACCAGTGTTGGTATACTGTAGAAGTGTAGGTATACTGTAACAGTGTAGGTATACTGTAACAGTGTTGGTATACTGTAACAGTGTTGGTATACTGTAACAGTGTTGGTATACTGTAACAGTGTTGGTACACTGTAGAAGTGTAGGTATACTGTAACAGTGTAGGTATACTGTAACAGTGTAGGTATACTGTAACAGTGTTGGTATACTGTAACAGTGTTGGTATACTGTAACAGTGTTGGTATACTGTAACAGTGTTGGTATACTGTAACAGTGTTGGTATACTGTAACAGTGTTGGTATACTGTAACAGTGTTGGTATACTGTAACAGTGTTGGTATACTGTAACAGTGTTGGTATACTGTAACAGTGTTGGTATACTGTAACAGTGTTGGTATACTGTAACAGTGTAGGTATACTGTAACAGTGTTGGTATACTGTAACAGTGTTGGTATACTGTAACAGTGTTGGTATACTGTAACAGTGTTGGTATACTGTAACAGTGTTGGTATACTGTAACAGTGTTGGTATACTGTAACAGTGTTGGTATACTGTAACAGTGTAGGTATACTGTAACAGTGTTGGTATACTGTAACAGTGTTGGTATACTGTAACAGTGTTGGTATACTGTAACAGTGTTGGTATACTGTAACAATGTAGGTATACTGTAAGAGTATAAGTATACATTACATATAATCAAACTATTGTGTATTATTAACCTATTATATACAGAATAAATGTTCTCATCACTGTATGTGCTGGGAACCACAGTGTTGCCATCACTGTATGTGCTGGGAACCACAGTGTTGCCATCACTGTATGTGCTGGGAACCACAGTGTTGCCATCACTGTATGTGCTGGGAACCACAGTGTTGCCATCACTGTATGTGCTGGGAACCACAGTGTTGCCATCACTGTATGTGCTGGGAACCACAGTGTTGCCATCACTGTATGTGCTGGGAACCACAGTGTTGCCATCACTGTATGTGCTGGGAACCACAGTGTTGCCATCACTGTATGTGCTGGGAACCACAGTGTTGCCATCACTGTATGTGCTGGGAACCACAGTGTTGCCATCACTGTATGTGCTGGGAACCACAGTGTTGTCATCACTGTATGTGCTGGGAACCACAGTGTTGCCATCACTGTATGTGCTGGGAACCACAGTGTTGTCATCACTGTATGTGCTGGGAACCACAGTGTTGCCATCACTGTATGTGCTGGGAACCACAGTGTTGCCATCACTGTATGTGCTGGGAACCACAGTGTTGCCATCACTGTATGTGCTGGGAACCACAGTGTTGCCATCACTGTATGTGCTGGGAACCACAGTGTTGCCATCACTGTATGTGCTGGGAACCACAGTGTTGCCATCACTGTATGTGCTGGGAACCACAGTGTTGCCATCACTGTATGTGCTGGGAACCACAGTGTTGCCATCACTGTATGTGCTGGGAACCACAGTGTTGCCATCACTGTATGTGCTGGGAACCACAGTGTTGCCATCACTGTATGTGCTGGGAACCACAGTGTTGCCATCACTGTATGTGCTGGGAACCACAGTGTTGCCATCACTGTATGTGCTGGGAACCACAGTGTTGCCATCACTGTATGTGCTGGGAACCACAGTGTTGCCATCACTGTATGTGCTGGGAACCACAGTGTTGTCATCACTGTATGTGCTGGGAACCACAGTGTTGCCATCACTGTATGTGCTGGGAACCACAGTGTTGCCATCACTGTATGTGCTGGGAACCACAGTGTTGCCATCACTGTATGTGCTGGGAACCACAGTGTTGCCATCACTGTATGTGCTGGGAACCACAGTGTTGCCATCACTGTATGTGCTGGGAACCACAGTGTTGCCATCACTGTATGTGCTGGGAACCACAGTGTTGCCATCACTGTATGTGCTGGGAACCACAGTGTTGCCATCACTGTATGTGCTGGGAACCACAGTGTTGCCATCACTGTATGTGCTGGGAACCACAGTGTTGCCATCACTGTATGTGCTGGGAACCACAGTGTTGCCATCACTGTATGTGCTGGGAACCACAGTGTTGCCATCACTGTATGTGCTGGGAACCACAGTGTTGCCATCACTGTATGTGCTGGGAACCACAGTGTTGCCATCACTGTATGTGCTGGGAACCACAGTGTTGCCATCACTGTATGTGCTGGGAACCACAGTGTTGCCATCACTGTATGTGCTGGGAACCACAGTGTTGCCATCACTGTATGTGCTGGGAACCACAGTGTTGCCATCACTGTATGTGCTGGGAACCACAGTGTTGCCATCACTGTATGTGCTGGGAACCACAGTGTTGCCATCACTGTATGTGCTGGGAACCACAGTGTTGCCATCACTGTATGTGCTGGGAACCACAGTGTTGCCATCACTGTATGTGCTGGGAACCACAGTGTTGCCATCACTGTATGTGCTGGGAACCACAGTGTTGCCATCACTGTATGTGCTGGGAACCACAGTGTTGCCATCACTGTATGTGCTGGGAACCACAGTGTTGCCATCACTGTATGTGCTGGGAACCACAGTGTTGCCATCACTGTATGTGCTGGGAACCACAGTGTTGCCATCACTGTATGTGCTGGGAACCACAGTGTTGCCAACACTGTAAGTGTTGGGAAAGTTAACATTGTGTTGCAGTTGATCTGCAACATTGCATCATAGCAACCCGTTCTCGCACTTGCTTACAGTCAATATTGGCTTATATAATAAGTGCATATGTGACATACTAATTGATTGTAAATATTTTAGTTTACCTTGAAAAGCTTCATAGAAAATACCGACCTCACCTAACCTTCTTAGTATGTTAAGCATCTTATTGCTTCTTTTTTACAATTATTACTTAACCTATCAATGGCATAGGTTAAGCAATAAGATGCTTATCTTAGCATACTAAGAAGGTTAGGTGAGGTTGGTGTTTTCTATGAAGCTTTTCAAGGTAATCTAAAATATTTACAATCAATTAGTATGTCACATATGCACTTATTAAATAAGCCAATATTGACTATAAGCAAGTGTGAGAACAGGTTGATCATAGATACTCAGAAAAATAATGAATCGGGCCCAGAAGCCCTAACCGTACCCGCGACCGGACAGAAAGAGGATAGGTTAATGGGCGTTGTATAAGAACAATTACATCAAACATGATAAATTCATCTTATCAGAGAATTGATGTAAAAATGTACAAAGTGCATAAACTTGCATCTCTAACAAATTTTCCATGAACTGAACAAACGCCTAAATACGTAACAAGACGTTTGAAATGTTTTAATATCCGATCTTAAATGAATATCCTTGAAATGTATAAAAAAAAAAAAAATACCCATTTCAGTAATTTAACCCTTGAAATAACCAAGCACCTCTGTATCAATTCCTTTGAATAGTTAACTACCCTATCGTAAACAAATGCCTAATCTGAAACATATACCCCTTGAAATGCATAATTACTATTTCTAAACATTACCTCTTTAAATACATAAACATCCATTTGAGCAAGTATTCCTTTGAAATTAATAAATACCCATATTTAACAAAGATCCCTTGATAATAGTTAAATACTCCATCATTAACAAATTCCTTTGAAATGGTTAAACACCTCATCTTAAGAAGAATACCAGTTGAAATGCACAAACACCTCTTTTAAACAATATCCCTTGAAAATTGTTAACGCCTATATGAGCAGTTAACCATTGACGTGAATAAATACCAATATTTAACAAAATATCCCTAGATAAAGCTTAAATACTCAATATTTAACATCTACCTTGGGGTTATCTTGAGAGGATTTCGGGGCTTAGCGTCCCCGCGGCCCAGTCCTTGACCAGGCCTCCTTTTTGTTACACATCCCCAGGAAGTAGCCTGTAGCAGCTGTCTAACTCCCAGGTACCTATTTACTGTTAGGTGAACACGGCATCAGGGTGAAAGAAACTCTGCCAAATTGTTTCCGTCTCCACCGGGGATCGAACCCGGCACCTTAGGACTACGAATCCCTAGTTCTGTCCACTCAGCTGTCAGACCACTGGACATACACATATACCCATATTTTACAAATATCCCTTGAAAATGCATAACACCTTTCTTAAATAATTCCCCATGAAATGCATAAGCACCCATTTGGTCAATTAACCCTTGAAATGATAAATACGCATATTTAACAATTATTCCTTGACAATGCTTAAATACCCTATCTTAAACAAATACCCCTTGAAATGTATAAACATCCCTATATAACAATTATCCATTGAAAATGAAGGAAAATGAATACGAAACACAGATGGATAAACATAAACGACTTGAAGAAAACATATACTGTATATGCATATGATTAGATGTTAAATGTAAAAAGAAAGTGTGTAAATACTAAATATTGTAAAATATACTTTCCTCTAAATTACCGAAAAAGAATGAGGAAATACAAAATAAGTAAAGGTTGAGTATGTGCGTGTGGTGTCATAAGCTAAGATGTACATAAAATGCTATGTGGGTAATATACACATAAAAATATATGGTTTTGTGAAAGATAGATTATGAACAGAGGTGTGAAACATAGTAAAACACTGATAACAGGCGGGATTTAGCATCCTTGTATTGAGTTGATAAAAAGTTTCTACTCATGTATACATCATGCATAAGTTTATTACTACATAAAGTTATACGTGTTTAGTTTTATATAACACTTTAAGTGGATTGTGACTAGGTAATGGCCTGTCTTAGTCATTTTTATTACTACATAAAACAATGATAAGTTTAAAATATGAAAAAATGTATAATTGACTTTCATTTATTGAATGATGAACTACGTTTGTTACAGTGAGAGAATATTTAGTGTACAAATTAAATTACATTAGAAAATATTATTATTGTCTTGGAGGGCTTCAATAAATGCATGAAGATGAGATGTGAGAAACATTTGAAGCATAAAGATGACTTAGAAAGTACAAATGTTAATTAAAGGATCTTGAAACTTGTTATTGCTGTCTTAGAGATAAACATTAAATGCACGAAGATGATAGAGAGTAACTTTCATAAGTAAATACAACACAGTGAGAGGCTTCTTGGTCTTTAAAATTATCTTATGACTCTGAGAATTGGTTTTGATGGAGTGAATAGTATTTTTGTTGACTTTGTGTGTATTCCTAATGACTATGAGAATAACTTTTGATAACATGAATAGCATTTTGACGTCTTTGAGCGTGTCAATTGAGAATAAAGATGACATGAGAGTAACATTCGATGTGCATAGATGATTCAGAGAGATATTTTAGTTAAGAAATTATTCATAGATGATTTACTTAACTATTTTCAGTAGAGAGAAGTGAAATGTTAGTTAAGAAACATTGAGAAAAGATTGTCTTAGTAAATACGTAACTGCATAAAGCGTTCATTTGTTTAAGAACATTGATGGTAAGAAATAATGAGTTGATAAGCAGAAATAGTGATGTAGTCTCATAATTAAATATCAGTGAATGGATAAATAAAATACTTTGTAACTAAAATATGTAATTTGAACTAAAAATTAATTTGTTTACAAACAGTAATGCTATTGATAATATGTAACAATGAACTAGTTACGGAATGGAAGAAACAATAACAACAAAAACTTGTCATTCTGAAAACTAAGGTACCCTGAAAAAAAACTAAGTCACTCTGCAAAAAACTAAGTCCATCTGGTGTGAGTTATGATCCGAAACAGAAGATGTATTGATGTGTAGGAACTGTTAAAAGTATGGCTTAAATCGTATGGGAGTGAAGGTCTTGGTAAAAGCTTAACTTAATAAAAGATGGGGATGGGGAAATTTTAACTACTGCATATTGGAGAGTAAACACAAAACCTGAAGTTTAAATTAGTTGCGTTGGAAGGTGAAGTTGAATAATATAGTAGGATTGGTTAGACAGAAGATGCGCACATTGGAGTGAGGTAGATGCGAACTCTACTTGATGTGAGGAATGACATGAAACAGAACAACAGTTTAGTGTGTTGAACTGTATAAAGTTAGCTTACGCAGGCGATGAGTCACAATAACGTGGCTGAAGTATGTTGACCAGACCACACACACTAGAAGGTGAAGGGATGACGACGTTTCGGTCCATCCTGGACAATTCTCAAATCGATTGTGATGAGGGAGGTGATGAAGTCAATAAAGAGGCTAGAGAGAGGTGAGTAGCAAGGCAAAAGGTACGAACGGTAAGGTGTAGTAGAGGGGATAGTAGTAGGAATAAGAACTGCAGAAGGTCCATTGGCCCATACGAGGCAGCTCCTATTATAACCATCGAATGAGAAGGGGGATAGTAATAGGAATAAGAAGAGGATAGCAAGGGAACGTAAGAGAAAACAATGAACAGAAAAAAGAAAAGAAAAGGAAAGAGAAGGAAAGGTAAATGGAAGGGTAAGCTTATGTTAGGTCATGTTTGTTAGAAAGATTAGAGCATTTGAGTATATACTGTGAAAGGGAAGAGTCAACAGCAACAAAGCCAGGACTCAAGTTCATGTTGGGAACGTTGTGTATTAAGAGCCGATTCAACAAGACTGCGTCTGTGTAGAGTAGAGACAGGAAAGATTATTTTGGAGGTAGACCAATCAATAGGATGATTAGAATCCCTCACATGACAGAAGAGAGCATTATTAGTGTCTGCAGACTTAACACTTCTCTTGTGTTCTTTAAGTCTGTCATTAAGTGTACGGCCAGTTTCGCCAAAGTATTGGAGAGGACAAGACGAACAGGAAATAGAGTAGACACCAGCAGCATTAGAAGCAGGAGGAACAGTGTGAACTAGATTGCTACGAAGTGTGTTAGTTTGTCGAAAGGCGAGCTTTATGTCAAGAAGACGAAAGGTAAGTAGTGAAATATGTGACTACGACCGTCCCAAACCTGAGGAGAACCTCAGGGATTGAACTCAGTCATAGTCAAAAGTGGTGTGGGAGTCCGTAGAATGGGATGGGTTGCGTCAAGGGGGGCATTGTGGGTCACAGAGGGTAAAATATGGGACGTTGTGGGTCATGTAGGTAAGAGGGGAGGGGAGGATAAGTATGTGGGCGTTACTTGCGAGAGTGTCATGTTGGGTAGGGGTTGGGAGCTATGTGGTTGGTATGCGGTCATGTAGGGAGGAGGAGGAGTATGTAGGTTATGTTGTGGAGGGAGTGGGGGAGCCCCAATACCTGAGAGGGTAGGAGACCGGCGGGAGGGGAGAAGGAGGGGGAATCGTGGATAAGAGTAGATGAATATGTATGTGTGTTTGCCATAGAGTCAATCCAGTGTGTAGAGATAAATAGTTAAATTATTAAATGAGGCTAAGTAAGGCTATGAAGAGGGGGTGGAGGGGGGAGAGTCCCAACATAGGCGGGTATGTTGAGGGGAGAGGGAGGGGGCTTCCCCTCGACCTGAGAGGGTCCTGAGGGGTAGGAGAGAGCAAGGGACTTAAGATGAGGAGGGAACAGCTGTTTGCGATTTTGTGTTTTGACAGTGGGGTCATTATTTTTCTAGGTGTCAGACCGGGTTGTGTTGGGAGCTGCACCAGGACAGATGTGGTCCATTAGCCTTAATAGTTTTTCAAAGTATGCAAAGGGGTGTGTGTGTACTGTCTACCGTTCAGTGGCTAACTGAAGAGTATTTCGAGTAGCTGGTGGGGTCATATCTTCCCTTCCCACCCCACTTCCCCTCAGTTCCCCTTGTCAGGGGACAAGTCGCATCTATCATGGGTAATTTCACACTCCATGGGTCTGGAGGCCTGCTTTGAGAGAGTTTTGATATAGCACACACCTCAGCCAAAATGTTTGCGTTTTTCTCGCTAGTGAAAGAGAGAAAATATGCGCCATTATTGTAACATTCTTTGCTGAATATTTTAACTTTTTTCTCACACAAGGATCCGTATTGATGGTGCGCAATGACTGCCATTACTTCCTCCAACACGGACGGAAGTGCCAGGGATTCCGTTACCCACTGTGGTTTCGTTAAGGAAAGGGAGACGTAGCTACTGTCAGCGGACCACACCTGTTCCACTTACCATCCCCCTCACACTGGGGGGAGTGACGGCAATGGGGTGTACCATCTCTCTCTCTTATACTGTGGTATAACAAACAAACAAACATACATACACATCGCGGTCAGTCCTCGCTATACCTCAAATGCGCCGTTCATTTTCTCTCCCTTAGGTGAGCAATGTTCCCCACATACAAATTCCAAGCAAAGTAAAGATATATAAGACTAATGTGGAAAAACATAGTCTTGATACTATTATTAAATTGACTTGTTCATTATCCCGAGTTCAAGGCTGTCTCTAAGACCTACATTATCCAATGTAAACAGCAATAAATGAGAATAAGACCAGATGAGTCGATAGTGAAATAGCTCTGGGTTATGTCTGTTTTCAGTTCTTGTAACACAGTCAATGGAGCGTATTGAGGGAAAACAGACTTTCTGCTGTCTAAATAAATAGCATTTGAAAATGTATGCGTGTCAACTCAATCTCCATCCCCCTCTTCATCCAACACCAAATATTGCTGTGCAGACCTTGTAACACACATCGGCATTAGCGCTCATTTCTTGTAACACACCAGTCAGGACCTAGGGTCCCGACTCGGACCGCAGGTCCGGTTTGGAGTGGAGACGGGTTCAACTGAAAATGGGCACACAGGAAATGATTTCGACGTTCAGTAAACACTTACCGAGTGGCCGAGAGCCCAATACTGTGTTGATGATGATAGTATTATTTTAAGATTGGGAAACTTTAAACTAAATGACCACATAAGTAGCGATTTTGCGTTCAGTAAACACTTACTGAGTTGTAAACTGAATGTCTGAGCCGGCCAATACAAGGTTTGTGATAGTAATATTTTATTTTTTTTACGATGGAGAAACTTTAAACTAAAAAATGAGGTCACATGGAGGGATAACAATGTTCAGTAAACAGTAACTGAGTTGTAAACTGAATGATTGAGCCACCTAATACATGGTTCATGATAATAGTATTTTACTATGGAAAAAACTTATCCTAAACTAAAAATGAGCTCACATGAAGTGATTTTCACTTACTGAGTTGTTAAAAAAAAAAAATAAAATAAAATAAAATAATTTATTTAGGTAAGGTACATACATACAATAAATTTTTACGAAGATTGGTTGACTTATAGGTAGAGCTAGTACATACAATGCCTAAAGCCACTATTACGCAAAGCGTTTCGGGCATGATAAACTTAAATGACAAGCTTAATACTAATTGAGCATAATGAGTAGAATGAAAACAAGAAATGAAAACATAGATGAAAAAGCAGCACAAATACAATTAAGTCGACAAACAGCGTCATTAAAGAAAAACAGACATTGGTTGACAATAGAAGGGTAAGGTAGGTTACAGGGAATTTATTAGGTATAGCTTCGTTTTTAACTTAAACTGGTTGAGAGAGGTACAGTCTTTAACATGGTTGGGAAGGTCATTCCACATTCTGGGCCCCTTGATTTGTAGAGCATTTCTAGTTTGATTAAGTCGTACTCTAGGAATATCAAAACTATTTATTTCTGGTGTGGTGCTCATGGGTTCTGTTACAACCTTCTATGAAGCTTTTGAGATCAGGATTGGCATTATAGTTTAGCGTTTTATATATGTATAATACACATGAGAGAATGTGCAGTGACTTAATGTCTAACATATTCAGAGATTTGAGTAGGGGTACCGAGTGATGTCTAGGGCCAGAGTTGGATATTGTCCTAATAGCAGCTTTGTGTTGAGTAATTAGAGGACGTAAGTGATTTTGGGTAGTAGAGCCCCAAGC